>NC_009418.2:721150-999801 GCF_000002875.2 Leishmania infantum JPCM5
TTTGGGGGGGGGGCAGCACCGCAGCGAAGGGGGTGGGGGAATGAAGAGCAGCACACAGGGGCAGCACAGACGGCGTCTGCGTGGCGCCGGGCCGAGGGCGGCGGGGACGCGAGCCGCAGCACGTCAGCATGCTCCTCCACCAGTGCACACACCCCTCCACACTCCCCGGACTCACGCGCTCGCACACACACATACACATATACACCGGCACGCACCCGCATGCCCGTGCGCACACCTGCACGCACATGGCGCGGCCCCACCACGGGCAGCAGCAAGGAGCGCCGCCCGCACCCCCTACCCTGCCCTCTCGGGGAGGAGGGGGGCGGCAGTGGCGGCGGTGACGCTGTTGGTTTGAACGAGTCGGACAACGGAAGCAAGCATGATAACGAGCAGGCACGCGCGCAGGAAGGCGTGCCGCAAAGGAAACACAGGACAAGCAAGAGAGGAGTAAAAAGCGCACGCACGCCCTCCGCCCTGCCAGGCGAGCACAGCGTAATAACAGGCGTTTGGCGGTTTTGTCGTTACAGACATCCACACAGCCATATATATATATATATATATAGATATCGGTGCATATATGCACGCGTCGTTTTGCTTATGCTTAGGTGTGCTGATTCGCATGTCTGTCCGAGTCCGCGAGGCATGCACTTCCTTCTCACCGCCTCCACGCCACCACGCACAAGCCGGCAGATGCGCGCGTACAGCCACGGCCCGCCTACGCCCTGTGGCACGGCGGCCACATCCGCGTCGTCGAGGACGAGCCGTCCTGCCGCTGCATCGGCGCCACACGCACCGGGGCGCACGGCACGCCGCGCTCCCAGCGGGGCCGCCCCCTCAGGGTCGTGCTCCATGACGGAGGCGCTGGCCTCTGTCGGTGGGGAGGGGGTAGCAAAGGGTAGCAGGGCGTTCGTGGGGAGCGGTGGCTCTACGTGCCGCACGAGCCGAGGGAGAATGCTGCCCAGCCTCCGGTCAGGGCCCTGTGAGGCCCTGCAGTGTAGTCGACCTGGATGCAGTGCTTCTCTCCCCACAGTCGCGTCGGTGCGCTGCAACCCGTCACATACGGCGTGGCAACTCCACACGGCGGAGCCTGGAGGACTCGGTGGGGTGCGTCAGCAACGAAGCTATCGAAACAAATCGCGCAGGAGAGAGGCGAGGAGACACAGCGACACAGGGGGCGCACACGCAGACGGGCTCGAGCCAGACGCCAGAGGAGCGAGCAGGAAAGCAGCGCCGCCGCTGCTCCGCTCCACCGTCGCACTCGCTCGTACCGCCGCGCATTCTCCGGTCCTGCCGCTCGCCTGCAGTCCCGTTCCCGCGTGTATAGGTGTGTATGCGTGTACGCGCCTGCTGTGCTGCACGGCTGCTGCCCGTGCCTGCGTCGTCGCCACAGCCAGCCGCCTCCGCCAGCACACGCACACAGGGAGGGTGCGAGCAGCGGAGGGAGGCGCAGAGGCGCACGCACACGCACACGCCACGCACCTCTCTCTGCGCGCAGAGCAGAACAGCAAGCATGAGCGAGCTCGAAAGAGACGAGCGTCGAGTAAGGCGAGAGCGTGGGGCGGCACTCCACAACAACGGCAGCGTTAGGGAGGGAGGGTCGCGGGGGCCGCTCACGGAAGAAGAGGGAGGAGGGGCACAGGGGCGCATGCGCCTGCTAGCCCACCCCTCTACTCCCCACCCCCGCCACCACCTCCTCTGACACCTCGCACCGATCCTCTCACCCTTCTCCATCCACACAGTCCACCGTGCGCGCGAGGGGGACACCAGAAACACGCGCGGCCGCGACGGCGGGGTATGCAGTTGAAGAAGGGCAGACGGACTCCCGACGCCGTGTGCGGCTCTTCGCCTCCCCGCCATCCCTGCCACGGCGTCGGCTTCTCTCCTGCGTCGCGCCCGCATGCCCCTCCGAGCCGGGGGGGGGCATTCGCCACACGCCTGCGCTCTTCCTTTCCCGCGCACACGGTCCGGCGCACGGCGACCCTGCCGGGACCCCGCGACTTCCTCCTCCTCCGCGCTCCGCCAACGGTTGCGCCGGGCGGCCGTCACGGGCGCTCGTCCCAGCAGCTGCTGAAGGCGAGCAGCTCACAGCGGAGGGGTGGGGTGTGGGGAGGGGGATCAGTGGGCGGAAGGCCGCATGCGTCGGCGTGTCGGCGCGCGCATGAGCGCGGCAACACAACGCGAGGAAACGGAAACGCTGACGGCAGCCGCGCGTGGGAGGACACACGCAGGGGGCAGCGCGGCCGTGAACACCAGCACGCGGCGCCTCCCCCTGCGCGCCGCGCTGCCACCCACGACCCAGCAGGCATGCGCGCGCACCACAACGGCGCTTCGGGGGAGGGAGTGGGGGAGGAGGAAGAGGAGACGCCCAAAGCCACACTCGTCATGAAATGCACGCGCACAGCGGGGGCAATGCGAGGCAGCGCGAAAAGAGAGAGGTGACGGCAGCGGGGGCGAGAGCGCTGGGTCGGCGAAGGGCACACACGGGAGCCCGCAGTTCGTGCACCCTCATTCTCGCTGACACCAGGTCCACCACGAGGACGCCAGTGCGGAGGAGGGGCCGCGCCGCTGCCAAGTCCGCCCTCCGTTCCTCGTGTTATCTTCAGACGCTGTCTTCATTGTTTGTTATCCTGCTCTTTCATTTGGATCAGCATCCATGGGCGTGTAGGGGAGCAGCAAGATGATGATGTTGATGATATCCAGTAGCCAAGCGATCAGAAAGAGAACAAAGCCGGAGCCATAGACGCTGTCAACCTTCATAGGTGGGCAACGAGAGCCATCGTTGTGGTGAAAAGTTGTCGCCATGGCCACCCACACAACAAACACGGTGACGCTGCCAACGATGTTCAGCGCCAGGCAGACCAAGCGGAGGGAGGAGCAGCAGAACAACAACGTAAGCCCTGCGATGAGGGCCGCAGCGAAAACAAAGACGGATATGATGGCGCACCCTTGTGCAGCACGGAAACGGGCTACTCGTCCTCGGCAATCGCTCCAGTACATCTCGATGAAGAGTAAGTAGTCGCTGGAGCTACATGTTACCCTTAGACCCCACAGCGTAATGCACAAAGGATCTCCACCTCGGAACCTCTCGCGAAACATGTCAGAGGGCGTCCCCACCAGCACAAACAGGAAAGCGAAGAACTGCAGGACCACGTAGACAACAAGGCTCACATTGTACTTTTTCTGGCGAAAATAACAATATGAGGTGGATAGAGGAAACGGAGACATGGAAAAGAGAAGAAACGGAAGGGGTGCCGCGGAATAAGCGGTGATGGATGAGAGAGAGATGACGCAGCACGGCGGACGAGGAGAGAGGAGGCGGTAGGCAGGAGGGGGGTCAGATGGGAGAGCGGAGGAGAGTCGAGGTGTGGCGACGCGATGTCTGTGTTGCGGTGGCGTGCGCGCGCACGCGTTGTTGTTGGGCGTGTTGTTGTGTGCGGGTGTGGTGTGAGGGGCCGAGGAGGGATGGGCGGCGTGGGCAGCAGTGTGCAGGGGGGAGAAGAGAGGGACGGAGAGACGGGGAGAGACAGGCGGGGGAGGCAGTGGTGACGAGACAGGCAAGTGGCACTGGGGCGCGTGCACAGCGGGGGCGCAAGGGCCATTGGCTGGCACATAGGCAGGGGTGCGGCCGGCGGATGCGAGAGACGGGCCGCAACGGCAGCGAGGGAGACACGGGAGCGCAGGCGAGGGGGNCAAGNGGNGAGAGGANGGGGGGAGGAGGGGAGGGGGGCATTTCTNGATACCCCCCTCTGGCACGCCCCGCACCCGCTGGCCTTCCCTCCGCCCATGCACGCCTTCGCCTAGCCGCGGTGCCCTGTAGGCGCGCCTGTGCCAGGCTGCTCGAGCCGCATGTGCGCAGGGGGCAGGGGGAGGGTGCGAGAGGGGCCCCTCTGCACGTGTGTGCCGGTGTGTGTGTGGGGGGGGGGGGCAGCACCGCCCACCCACGCAGCGCCACCGCCGCCACCGCCCATCCCGTTCGCTGCACACAGCAGGCAGATGCGCGGCGGGTGCACACGGACCCAGCATGCACGGAGACGGCACCGCAGCGAAGGGGGTGGGGGAACGAAGAGCAGCACACAGGGGCAGCACGGACGGCGTCTGCGTGGCGCCGGGCCGAGGGCGGCGGGGACGCGAGCCGCAGCACGTCAGCATGCTCCTCCACCAGTGCACACACCCCTCCACACTCCCCGGACTCACGCGCTCGCACACACACACACACATATACACCGGCACGCACCCGCATGCCCGTGCGCACACCTGCACGCACATGGCGCGGCCCCACCACGGGCAGCAGCAAGGAGCGCCGCCCGCACCCCCTACCCTGCCCTCTCGGGGAGGAGGGGGGCGGCAGTGGCGGCGGTGACGCTGTTGGTTTGAACGAGTCGGACAACGGAAGCAAGCATGATAACGAGCAGGCACGCGCGCAGGAAGGCGTGCCGCAAAGGAAACACAGGACAAGCAAGAGAGGAGTAAAAAGCGCACGCACGCCCTCCGCCCTGCCAGGCGAGCACAGCGTAATAACAGGCGTTTGGCGGTTTTGTCGTTACAGACATCCACACAGCCATATATATATATATAGATATCGGTGCATATATGCACGCGTCGTTTTGCTTATGCTTAGGTGTGCTGATTCGCATGTCTGTCCGAGTCCGCGAGGCATGCACTTCCTTCTCACCGCCTCCACGCCACCACGCACAAGCCGGCAGATGCGCGCGTACAGCCACGGCCCGCCTACGCCCTGTGGCACGGCGGCCACATCCGCGTCGTCGAGGACGAGCCGTCCTGCCGCTGCATCGGCGCCACACGCACCGGGGCGCACGGCACGCCGCGCTCCCAGCGGGGCCGCCCCCTCAGGGTCGTGCTCCATGACGGAGGCGCTGGCCTCCGTCGGTGGGGAGGGGGTAGCAAAGGGTAGCAGGGCGTTCGTGGGGAGCGGTGGCTCTACGTGCCGCACGAGCCGAGGGAGAATGCTGCCCAGCCTCCGGTCAGGGCCCTGTGAGGCCCTGCAGTGTAGTCGACCTGGATGCAGTGCTTCTCTCCCCACAGTCGCGTCGGTGCGCTGCAACCCGTCACATACGGCGTGGCAACTCCACACGGCGGAGCCTGGAGGACTCCGTGGGGTGCGTCAGCAACGAAGCCATCGAAACAAATCGCGCAGGAGAGAGGCGAGGAGACACAGCGACACAGGGGGCGCACACGCAGACGGGCTCGAGCCAGACGCCAGAGGAGCGAGCAGGAAAGCAGCGCCGCCGCTGCTCCGCTCCACCGTCGCACTCGCTCGTACCGCCGCGCATTCTCCGGTCCTGCCCCTCGCCTGCAGTCCCGTTTCCGCGTGTATAGGTGTGTATGCGTGTACGCGCCTGCTGTGCTGCACGGCTGCTGCCCGTGCCTGCGTCGTCGCCACAGCCAGCCGCCTCCGCCAGCACACGCACACAGGGAGGGCGCGAGCAGCGGAGGGAGGCGCAGAGGCGCACGCACACGCACACACCACGCACCTCTCTCTGCGCGCAGAGCAGAACAGCAAGCATGAGCGAGCTCGAAAGAGACGAGCGTCGAGTAAGGCGAGAGCGTGGGGCGGCACCCGCGAACAACGGCAGCGTAAGTGAGCGATGGTCGCGGGGGCCGCTCACGGAAGAAGAGGGAGGAGGGTCGCAGGGGCGCATGCGCCTGCACACACGCAGGCGCCGTGTATCACACGCAGGCGTGGGGGAAGTGCTGCAATCGCCCCTCGGCAGCGGTGCCTGTGCACGGCGGTGCCGCTGCTGCCCGCGCGCGCGCACGCACACACGACAGGGAGCGAGAGGGCTGGGCCGGCGAAGGGCACACACGGGAACCCGCAGCTTGCGCACCCTCATCCTCGCCGACACCAGCTCCACCACGAGGACGCCAGTGTGGGGGAGGGGCCGCGCCGCTCTCAAGCCCGCCCTCCGCTCGTTCCTCGTATCTCCAGTTCTATTGTTTTCCTTGTTGCAGTGCCTCGTTTTCGCTCATCCGAGAATAATTCACCGCGTACAAGAGCATCAAAATGGCAGCGATGATATCCAGGCACCAAGCCGTCATCAAGAGGTCAAAGCCGATACCGAAGGTGAATTCGTCTTTGGCCTTTACGCAGTCTGCGCTATCATCTGTATAGTACGTCACCACCATGGCCGCCCACACAACGCACAAGGTGAGGATGCCAGCAACGTTCAGTGCCAGGCAGACCCAACGCAAGCAGGGGCAGCAGAAGAGCAGAAGCAACCCAAACGTGAATGCCGCAAAGTATACAAGGATGGAGATGATAGCGAACGCCTGTGCAGCGTGGAAGCGGTTCAGGCGGTTTAAACACTCCGCCCACAACTCCTCCGTTGATTCTAAATACGTCTTATTGTAGCAGTCCACTTTCAAACCAAAAAGGGTGACGCAAACCATTTTGTGCCCCAAAATCTCCGGAGCCACACCGCGAAAGATGTCCAGGGGCGTTCCTGCCAGCACCAGAAGGAACGCCACGAACTGCACGACCACGTAGACAATGACGGTGATATTGTATGCCATGGGCGACAACGCACAAGAGCGAGAGACTGAGAAGGCCGGCGCCGAGGCAGACGGGAGAGGCAAAGGCAGGGGTGGGGGTGGGGGGCAGACGACGCAGCACGGCGGACGAGGAGAGAGGAGGCGGTAGGCAGGAGGGGGGTCAGATGGGAGAGCGGAGGAGAGTCGAGGTGTGGCGACGCGATGTCTGTGTTGCGGTGGCGTGCGCGCACACGCGTTGTTGTTGGGCGTGTTGTTGTGTGCGGGTGTGGTGTGAGGGGCCGAGGAGGGATGGGCGGCGTGGGCAGCAGTGTGCAGGGGGGAGAAGAGAGGGACGGATAGACGGGGAGAGACAGGCGGGGGAGGCAGTGGTGACGAGACAGGCAAGTGGCACTGGGGCGCGTGCACAGCGGGGGCGCATGGGCCATTGGCTGGCACATAGGCAGGGGTGCGGCCGGCGGATGCGAGAGACGGGCCGCAACGGCAGCGAGGGAGACACGGGAGCGCAGGCGAGGGGGCCAAGCGGCGAGAGGACGGGGGGAGGAGGGGAGGGGCCATTTCTCGCTACCCCCCTCTGGCACGCGCTGCATCGCCTCCCACGCCCGTCATCACCGGCATCGTCTCCCTCATTCTTGCTGATACGCTCCTGCACCACTTCTACGGTGCTGTGCAGCCACCTCGCGCCGGGCGCTGTCATAGCACGCCCAGCATGTCCCTCTTTCCTCCTGTCGCGCTCACCGGCCTCGCCGCATCATGCCAGCCACACCGCACAGAGGTATTTCAGCCTCCAGTGTCTGCATCACGGACGGCAGGCGATGTCACCAAACAGGCTCGCGTGCGATTCAACGGGTATGCGTCCCCCATCCTGTTTTCTGATTTTGCAAGAGAAGCGCTGATGCAGGAAGCAGCCCGTGGCCCCGCCAGCGCCGGACGCAGTTCAACTGCAGTGGGCGTAGCGACGCACAGCGCTGTTGGCTGGCCCGCGCCCGTCACGAAGCGTTGGTACAGGGGTCTGCATTCTGCAAGACGCGCAGTTCACTCCCACAGGCCCCACAGGGCACCTGGCGTACCAGCGTCTTAGCATTCAGGTGCAGCAAGCGACAGGAGGCACCGCGCTGGCGTCTCCGCGCTCACACACCACGACACGGAGCACAGGTGTACGCCCTCGCCCGCTTCCCAACGACAAGAGCGAGGCAGCGGCGTTCCGGCTGTGCTGCCACGTCCATGCTAGGCGCATGCACACCACGTCCGGCCGAACACCTAGGAGTCAGCCACGCAGACGCACACCTGCCAGGTGTCCCGCAAGGCCACGGCAAAATGCACGACTACGGCCGACAGCACCCACGAAGGCGGGCCCCTCTGGCGACGCCGCCTACGCAGCGCTCTGCACGCCAGAGCTGACGCGATTGGAAGCAGCTCTTGCGACGCTGCCCTGCGCGCCGCTGTCTCTCGGTCATGCTCATCATACAGCCAGCCTCGAGGGATGGATGCAGTCCTGCTGCGGTATCACTCCGCCACGCACTGTCACGCTGACCAGCAACCGGCGCGAAAGCCCCTTGAGCAGATCGCCTCGCGACGACTGCGCGACCGTTCTGCGAGACAGGCTCCAACCGCCCCACTACAGCCTCCGTCCTCACCCCGCTCCGCGGTAGACTCCCTGGGCCTGCTCCCCAGCAAGCCAGTGCCGCGCCAGCAAGGGACACAGAGACAGCCGCGGCGTTTGCCGGCCCTACCGCCCGCACGCTCGGCTGCCTGCATCACGGCGCCACAGAGGCCCAGCCGCGGCCCGCACCACACTCGCTGTGCATCACGGCTTTCCCAGACCATCGCCCCGCCCACAAGAACAAGTCGAAGATCGCAACGCCTGCATGCCGAGCCGCACAACCATCCCTCCTGGGCCCTCTTCGTCTCATCACCGCGGTGGACCCCCGAGATGGCAGCTCAACCCCAGCGGCGCCATCGAGACCACATCTGCAAACAGACCGCACATGTATGGCACGCTTCCGATGGCGTGAGAGAGGGGTCGAAGGGAGTGGGGTCAGTGGAACCCGGCATGATGGACTCGGGTGTACCCGCGTTCGTGCGCAGGGACTGGCGCACCCACCTGCTGGCCTGGGACGGAGAGGCCGAGGCAACCACGAGAAGGAGAGTGCCCGAGAGCTGGCCGGCAGCATTCCCTGCCCAAGGTGCACCCACACGATGAGACTGAGACATTGGAGGTTGTAGGGTCGAGCGGCAGTGAGGAAGAGGGCTACTGCGGGTGTGCTTGGACCGCGGCGAATAAGTTCACCGAGGCAACGTTGTCGGAACGCGTTCAGGAGGTACTTCCGGGTGCCCAAGAGACTGAATGAGGGAGCCGTTCGAGCGGTGTGGTGACATGCAGTTCCTTGACCAGCGTGGAAAAAGTTTGAAAAGCGGTTCGCAGAATAGGTGAGCAGTCCAGTCAAAAAGGAAAAAAAAAAGAAAGCGTCTGGTTCCCCTGCCTTCATGCCGCCAATCGGGCGCGCCTTTCAGTGAGCTACCGGAGTCGAAGGGTACAATTCGAGCACGTTATCTGCGTCGTCGTTGATCTGCTGCTGCCGCAAAAACTGCTGAAACGCTGCGTCATCGTGCACGACCAACTGGCCGTTTGTTGTGTTGCTGCATTCGGCAAGCACAGGGGGCAACTCACCCTTTTCAAGCTTCACAAAGATATTGTTGTTGAAGAGGGTTGTCTCGTCCACCATGCGAACGTAATCTGTAAAGTTCTCCGCGAAGAGCTTGAAGGAGCGCAGCTGCATTGAGATGGGCACACCGCGGTTGGTTTGAAACTTGCGCAGAAAACCGCGTGGAACGGCAGTCTCTACCTCTACGGTGATACCAAGAAACATGATTTTGTACGGCATTGGCAAGGCGGGTTGGCGAGCCTTCTCGGCCACGAAGTACTGCTCTATCTGTGTCTTCTTGTTGTAGCCTGGGCCTTGTTTGAAGAGTGTGAGGTGGGCATCGCGCACCATGGCGACAACCTGCTGCACAAACGGCTTCCACATCATGGTGCCGTCGAGTACGATGCTGCGGCCTTGGTTGATCGCCTTCACAAGGAGGTTCTCGGCGGCACGGGTGCTGTGCGTGTGCGCCTCTGATAACGACATCTCGCATTCTAGCGGCAGCTTGAACTCATCGGCATTCACGACAACACTCTGCTCTTTGTGGCTTTCCCACCAGCTGCTCTTGGCGAGAGCCGCGACGGCTGTCGTCTTGCCTGCGGCCATACCGCCGCCCAGAAAAATGAAGAGAGGCTGATCCGGCAGCTGCTGATGAGATGGTGTCGACGAGAGGTGTGTGTGTGTGCTACCGTTTCCGCCGCTCCCGGTAACACTCAAGTCGTCCTTGATGCCTTGCAAGCGGCGAAGCGTCACCACTGCCGAGTGTAGCTCGCGGTAACGCTTGAACTTCTCCTCTTGACGAATTTTTTTGATGCACGTAAAGAACTCCTTCATCTTCCGCAGGCGTGGAACACTTGCCCCGCGAGAGCTGATCCATTCTACAAGCGCAGGAACCGTCTGCACGCCATCTAAGGGGTAGATGACGTAGTCGCCGCCGTCCAGGATGCCCTCGAGAGAGTCACGCTCCGCCCCTCCGCTGTCCTCTCCTAGCGGCTGCACCCCATCCTCCACGCTGCCGCCTTGGATGCTGGAATTTGCTCCGGTGCTGCTTCTGCTGCTGAACTGCGGTGGCGTGGTCACGAATTCGTTTCGAGCGCTTTCCCCCACGGGGGTACTGAAGAGGATCTCCGTCGGCGTCGGCGGTGAAGCTGTGGTCCGTTTGTCAGCCCATTGCACAACCAGTGAGGGTGCATCTGGCCGACTGCTCGGCGACGCGCTCGTGTGTCTCCCTGACGCGGCGTCGACGTCGCTGACGATCTTGTACGCTTTACCTTGACTCCGTGTCGGTGTGCTGCGGCGCGGACCCATACTAGTGTTTTGCGGCGATCTCGCAACGTCGTCAGTACCTGGAGTGGCAGTCGTCCCTTGTGATGCAGTGCCGCTGCGACCGTTTGTGCGCCGCGGAGCCACCTCTTCGTTGTGAGGCAGGGCCGGGGACCCTGCGTCGACAACGGGAGAATGGCCGCAGCGAAACTTCACCAATGGCGCCTGTGTGGAGTGCGTTGAGGCCTTGGCCAGGGCCTTTGGTGCCGACAAAGTTGGCAAGGGTGTTGCCCCGTCAGCGCGAGTGTACGCACCGGGGTTTGGATCCTGGTGGCGGTGTTTTCGGTGCGGAATGGGAGGAATGTACACGATGGTTGGGAACCAGCTGACCTTGTACAGGCTTGACAACTCTGGCTCTGCTACGGCATAGACAACGGCTATGGTCGGCATCGGATCAAGCAGCCGCTTCGCTGTGATCTTCTGGAACATGTCGATCACTTCGTTGCTCTTGGCCGAATACTTGGCATGGAAGACGATCACAAGACCCTTGGTGTTGCTCTGCAGTGCTTTGCGGTAGTTGCTGAGCGTCAAAAAGCGCAACCCGTACACGGCCGCGGCGTTAAAGGCGCGGGCGGACATGACGTTGGGGGACATAATATGGGTAAAGCCACTCCTTGTTGCCGTGTTGCAGGCATCTGCACTGACCGGCATTATGCTTGGGGACGAGGTGGACGCTGCGTCGTTGCCTAACGTTTCGCCGAATGTGGGCGAGAGCTTTGGCAGGGGAGTGGCCACAATGGCGTCGGACGGCTTTCCCTTGCTAACCGACGTGGAGGTGAAGTGCTGCTGCAGACTCGGAAAATTGAGCCCATCCATTTTCGCATTGCCAGCCATTGGCGAGCCACTGGCAGAGACGATGCCGTGCTTGTTGAGGGCTGTCCCGCCCACGAGGGTGCTGTCGATGTAGCTCGGACGACGCGGCGAGTCTACGCAAGGGCGCGGTGCCACTGTTGAGGTAAATGTGTCCACCGACAGCAAACTCTCCGTCGGTTCGAGGTACGTGTGCGGGGGGAGCAGCCAAGGCGTGTGCACCACGTCATCGGCACCTTCATTAGGGGCAAGATCGACGCAGATAGGCAACACGTACTCCCGCACGTACACCTCGTACTCCTTGTTGATCTGAATCACGTAGTCGGCTCGGTGCCAGTTCCACGAGAAGTACATGGGTACGAGCGTGTTGAGAATGGACAGCAGGTGCTCAACCGACTTGTCCGGGTCGCAGCAGGACATTCCGGCCGCCACATCACGCTCGTCAGAGTGATCTTCAGATGAGTGCGCCGCACATCCGTCATCAGAAGTGTCCTCGCTAGAGTCTTTCGCGTCGCGCCCGACGTGTAAGGCGAGATCGAGGGAATTGATGCAGTAGGAAGCACGCTTGCGAATATGCCGAATGAGACGGAATCGGTCCTGTGCAAAGCGAATCGCCCACTTGTGGCACAACTCCTGTAGCAGCTCGGGGTTTTCACGTGTAAGGAAGAGCATCGTACAGCACGCAGCAAGCTTCGCCACGTACATGTACGGCGGATGCTCGATTGCCTTGAGGACGTACTCGACAAAAGGTACGTAAGGAGGTGGCGATTGCATCATGATGCTGCGTGGAGGAGAAAACCAAGCAGAGGGGAAGTGAGCCTCAAAGAGAGAGCACACATACACACTCGCAAAGAAGAAACAAAAAAGGGGAGTGGTATTTGAGCGACAATACCAAGCCGAAAGCGCACGCACAACAAAAATGAAAAACGAACAAAACCTCGACACACGCCGAAATTCTCGTTGGTCTTGCTGGGATGTTCCCACTTCTTTGTTCGTTGTCCTCTAGTGCGGTAACCACCCCCTCCTCCTCATAGCAGAGTATGAGATGAATGGACCACCGCTCTTGATACACCGAGGCTCGTAAGAGTCAAAGAGCGCAGAGATAACAGAAAGCAAGTGCGGATTCACGAGTGAGGAGCTCACCAGAAAAGGAAAGACAAAGGCACACACGCAAAGAGAAATCGTAGGTTAGAGAGAGAGCGCAAGAAACGGAATCGCTTGTGGGGGCTAGGGGCGCCAGAGGAAATAAAGTTCACAGATGATGACCCGGAAACAACGCGCAGGAGAAAGAAAAACAACCAGCGAAAAAAATCAATAAGATCGCAAGATCGGCGATTGAGGAAGACACAACTTCTTGCGGCAAATTGGCCGGCTGCGGCCACTTCACAGGTTAGAACTAATCAGCAAAGCTGATAAGAGGCCACAGCACGAGAGCCCACACCAGTACAGCAGGTAAGGAGTTCAACCACCCGCGACGACCTGAGGGGAGAGAGAGAGAAAGGGTGCAATTAGAAAGCGGCACGTTTCTCGATACCGCCACAAAGTCTTCCCCTGTTCTTCAGCCCGCGGCTGCGCTTCGACATACAATACAAAAAAAAACTTAAGAGTAGAAAAAGGGAAGCCACAACAACAAGCACATACAAGCACACAAAAAGAAGGAGAGTCCACAGTGACCATATAAAGTCCGTTGAGCAGCAGGGGAATTCGATTTGTAGTACTGAACAAAAACAAAAAAAATAGAGAGGCAGCCGTCGAAGACAGAGGGGGAGGAGGGGAACACGAGATGTTGGTATCGAAGAGGGAGGAAGAGAATCAGTATGACACGCACTAGTCCATTTAAATGGGTAATAATAACAAGAGAGTCTCGGCCACGAAAGGAAAGGCAAAAGGAAAAACCTAACCGATGTGAAGTGAGAGCTGATCGTCAAAGGGCTAAGGAAAACAAGCACAAAGAGAAAGCAGCGGAAACGGAGGGCGAGTGAGGGAGACAGCAGAAGCAAGAAGCCAGCGACAAGTAAAAACCTAGAAACGCACAGACCCCCTACACACACACACACAAAGGCACAGGCAAAAAAAGAGGCAGGCCTCTTTGACCTTTCGCTGCTCAGGACAACTTTTCGAATCCCCTTTTTTGAACCGTCGTTGCATATATATATATGTGTGCACGAGATTCCTCCTTTATTGCCGTGTTGCACACGCTGCGCTGTACGCTATTCGGTCCCCTACGTTTATCAAGACTCCAGATCGGCCTCTTCTTTGCCTTGCGTTTCTTGTCGTTCCTCCGCCGCTGGCGCGCACTTGCGTACGCCAACTCGGTGGCCTGGTCCCACTCCTCTTCTACGCGCGTGGGCGTGCGCTTTGAATCGTTTTTCTCCACTGCGCCGCCGCTCCCGCTGTTTTTTTTTTTTGCCGTGTGTGAGCGTCAACGGGGGCTGGGAAAACGGTGGGGAGCCGCAACGACTAACACCGATCAAACCTCTCTGTTCTTTTTTTTTTGTCTGCTTGGCGGCTCAGTGTGCGCGGACGTCTGCAGCTTCTTTTTTTTTTCTGCTAAGACGTTGCTGTCGTCACTGCTGCACGAGAACACCTTTGCCGACCTTCCTCGTATATGAAAGCAAATTGGTAGATTCGTGGCCTCCCCTCGCTGCCTTTTCCCTATCCCCGTTATGCCTGCGCGTTTGTGTGTCGGGAAGTGGAGAGCGTCTTGACGCTCGGTATAGACCACGCGGCAACTGTGGTGGTGGTGGTGTGTGTGTGGGGGGGGGGGTATGTGAACTGGGAGACAACGGCAGGCGGAAAGGGCCGCAGGCAGGGGGGTACAAAATGCCTGACACCTTCTCTTTCTCGGGCGGAGGAGCGGGGGAGGGTATTCTTCCTCCTTTTTGACTCCGTGTCGTGTCCGTTTCACGTTACACGGCTGCTCCTTTCAAGTGTTCCTTGGCAGTAACGCCAAGGGTGGTTCTTCGGTCTCTTCGTTTAGAGGTGCTGATCTCTTTGTGTGCTGTGCTTTCGCTGTGTGGGATGCTGCTCACCCACAACGCAGAAAAAAAAAGAAAAAGGGGGAGGGGTGCGGGGACGAGGAAGGCGTGGCGGAGAGAAAATATATTCACCGCGTAGGTACGCACCCGAAACGAGACAAGGCGGACATGCAAGGTCACGAGCACCACTACGATTTCAGGATGTTAAGAATGAAAGGGAGAGGGAGGAGGAGCCCAACAGAAACACCTAAAACCAACAACGACCGACAAGCCACCTGCTACGCGGCAGCCTTTGGCGTGCATGGAGGACGAACAAGTTTTGGTTCGGGCACATACACGCACCACAAACATAGTCGGTTTACGGAAAAAGATGAAAGGGCAACGAGAAAGAGAGAAAGAAGTTGTACAACGTGCCGTTCCAGGTGCAGTGAGCAGATGACGTCAATTCAAAAAGGAAAGGGTGCGCAGAGGCGCGCCACGCGAAACGTGAGCCCGCACCATCATCGGAAAGCGGCTCATCCGTTCGCCGTCTGAGGGTTGTGAAAACGTGGAGCGCCGATGTAGCCTCTTGTTGGCTGCTTATGGGTGCAGCTGTGCGTCTGTGCGCACGTGATGGATGAAACGGGCGCGCCAACAGAGACAATCTGCCGCCTTGGTTATTTTGTTTCTTTTTCGGGTGTGGGAAAAATGAAGCGACGCCCCTTCATGATATTCTGCTCAGGAGACGCATAGGAGAAAGCGCTGACGGTGAGCGGAAGGGCCTTCAGCCGACGTGAACAAGCAAGGATGACGACGCCGCGCAGAACACAAAGGTGGTGCGGCTTCCGTGTGTCGTGTCGCCATCCACTTGGGCTGAGCATGAGGCCGATAATGGGGCGAAAGAACCTGAACAAGCGCACCGCTCCTTCACTGCTAGCGATTTCTTCGTCACGTGGTCATCAAAGACAGCAGGCCGTGCATGAAACGCTGCACTTGCACCGATTGCACCATTGTCGTTGGGTTGTAAGCCACAATTGGACCGCCCTCGATCTCCGTCTTGCCGCGAATCGGATCGACAACGTGAATGAAGACACCATAGACGATGCCCGGATTCTTTTCCTGAAGTCGAAGTGCGTGGTAGAGGGCGCAGTTGCACAGGTAGCGCCCTGCGTTGCGCGAAATTGCCCAGCTCGGAGCCTGAAACGCTGGCATCGCCATGTCCTTTCTGTCTGCGTCCGAGGGTGTCACCTCATTTTTGGTCACGGCACCCGTCACAGAGTGATGCCATGACTCGGCAATGGTGTCGTTCACCTGCTGAATCAAGCGCTCCAGCTTCTCGAGCTGCGGCGAGCCCGCCTTGCCGAACCAGCTCTCGTGAAATACTTCGATCGTGCCGTCCTCCGGTACAATGGGCTCGTGGTTGAGCACCTTACCGTCCACGTCAGGGACGCTGGCAAAGAGCTCGTTGTAGCCCTGCACCTCGACGCGGATGAGCCCCGTTGTGTCATTGTGAACACCTAGGTGGCAGAGAAGGATCTTCACCTTGCCGGCGCCGTGTTCGGCGATGATGTCGGCAATTTCCCTCTCCACTTTCTCAAAGTACGCCGCGACGGTGGTCACGCTGACATCCAGCTCCGTGTAGCGCATCTCCGCTACGTCGGGATGGCGCTTCAGGTTCTCCACGACACGAAGGGCAATGTCGGAGCTGGGGTTCACCTTCACAGTGGCGAAGGGTCCGTAGCCCGTGATGAACACGACGATGCCCGCCTTTGAGTGCAGCATTTTAAGCGGTGCGGAACTGCGAGGAGCCCTGTGTGCCCGTAGAAGGCCACTTGCAATAGTGAGACGTTGATTGTGCGGTGGTCGTTGGGAAGGGAAAGTGGAGGTTGATTCTCTCCCAGTGCTGAGGGCATAGCTGCTCAGAAAAGCCCTCGGGCGCGCAAAAGCCTACGAAGAGACGCTGTTCGAGAGGGACCATGCGAGTTGCGTAAAAGTGAAATGCGCAGGTCAGTCCCAGTGGCAGAGGCTGCATAGTAAGAGACAGCTCACCACCGTTGTCTTTGATCGGTTGACACAATTCCAACGGTATAGGCTGCCACGACTATCCGCAACATTACTCACATGATCTTCGTTGCAATAGAGGTGTTTTTATGGTTGCGCCGCCGTGTCCGCGTTCGCAGCAAGACGATCAAGTTCTAAACAGCTACGGAGAACGCGCATGCAAGCACAAACGCACACTTCATCGAGGCAAGCAGGCGAGTAGTAGCTGTGGTAGCACGACAAGCAGCCGCAGTTCCACTGCAAGGAGCGAAAACCGCACACTCGGCTAACTAACGGCGCTTGCTACGAAGGCTTGTGCATGCTAGACTCCAGAACGGACGTGCGCCAACATCAGAATGTTAGCAAACCGTTCTTTTTTTTTGGTTGTTGGTGCTTTTCCACCCTCGTCCTTGGTGGTCTCCCCTGCGCCGGCAAGCTGTCTCCTGCACTGCGTCGCCGTGGGCACCGGCGCCGCCGCACACATCGGACCACGTTACGCGATTTCCATGCGGCGCTTTCCTTGTGGCTTTGCTCGGTTGTTGATGATTTCATGAGGATGCTCCTCAGTAACCGGGAAGAAATCATAATACGACAGAAGTGGGCGGGGAGGAGGGAGACATTCATGAGAGATGAGGAGGACACACCGGCAGAAGTGACCTGCCTGTCACCTCCCATGTATACTCGAGGGCACCCACAAATGGAGAACACGGATCGGGTGAGGCTTGCGGAAGCGGACGCTGTGGAGAAACGAGTCTCTTCGTCACAATCGCTTCAAGCGTTTTACTCGCCGACGCGGTCGAGCTGTGAAGGAGGCGTTGCCACAAGCGCCGTGAAGATTCAGCGATAGCCGACCAATCAGTGCAAAGCACATCTGGAGAACTCGACAGCGCTTAGTTTTACCTTTTTCCATGATCTCCCTTCATGACGGGGGTCGGGGGGGGAGGGCAACACCTCGCAGTGCGCGGTGGCTCAGCGTCCAGTGCACCCCGCTCCCCCTATCCCGGCCAGATGCCAGAGCGCTTCTGTTGGTGAAAGGGTCATGCATCCACGGCGTAGGGAGAGGCCAGAGTGATGCTTACCGCTACGCACGTCGGCGAGGAGGCCCTGCGCGGCGCTGCGTCGGAGCGACCGGCGGCAGTGCCCACAGCTTGTGCCACCCCTATGGTCGGGCAGCGTGTCCGCGCGACTCGAATGTATCCTGCCGCCGGCCTTCAGCACTGCCTCCTGGTGTGGTGGAGGGCCTGAGTGTCACGCCTACTGGACTGCACCAGAGGTGGCGACCGGCGTGATGAGGGAGCGGCTGTGAGGCGACCTGCGACGCGGCGGGTGGGTGTGGGTACAGGTTGAGGCAGGGGGCCGTGCTCTCGCATGACCGCGTCGGCGCATTGCTGCAACGCGCGCGCCTAGGCCTGCTTCGTGCCGCGCAATGGAGGCCTGCGCCAGGGCGGCGCGGAGTGGAGCTGGACTTCGTGTTCTCCTCCACGACGAACACCTTTCAGAAAGAGAGAGAGAAAATGTCTGCTGCTTTTGTAGCGATATGAGAGGGTCGCCATACCAGGGAACACACAGACAGGCAAGTAGTCAAGCAGCCGTTTGGCAAACATGCCCCACACAACATGCACGCTACACGAAACACGCCCACACGTTGAAGCTCCAACGCACCGTATCAGTGCCGGAAGGGCGACCACGGCTCATCCTTGAAGTACTTCATATGCTCGGCGAAGCAGTAGCTGTACAACGTTGTCCCGAACGTGGACGAGACACACAGAAAGCAGAGCAGCTTCAGCCACATCCACTCCGGATCTGCGCGGCCGGCACCGAGCAGTTCTGCGACCGTGTCCGGATGCCCTGGGTTGCTCCGACTCACGTAGTACTCCGAAGAGCTACTACCACGGCGACCCTGAAACAGAAACTTCGGCAGGTGATGCTGTGTCGCCGGTGCCTTCTCCACACGCACAAAAGTAGCGTGGATTTCTTCTTGGGCGTGCTGAAGAGATGTATCAACGTGAGTGTTTGGAGCGCTGCAGCCCGCCACTGCGTCGCTGGTGGCATCCTTAAGCGCTGCCGCGCGCGTGGGAGGATTCCGCGCTGCTGCTGCCCCCGAGCGGCGTACCATCGTTGCACCAAAGACAGCACAGCGGAACATGGTGATGCAAGGCACGCAAAGAAAAGCAGCGAGGGGCTCCCGTCAATGGTGTAAAGATATTAAGGGTGGAGGGGGGGGTGACGAACGTGGAGTACCACCGGCAAGACCGGCCGGTTGCTTTTCTTTGATGGGAGCCGCAGCTCGACAGACTGCAGGAAGAGGTGCAGTAGGGAGGGGGGAACAATAGGAAAAAAGAGCCGAGAGACGTATTTGGGCGGCGCGATAGCGGACGGAGTGCTTTTCTGCCTGCACGCACTGGAGAAGTGTATATGCGTGCCGGTTTTCTTCTGCTTCCGTACACGTACCTAAAACCAGCAAACACAAAAACGCGAGACGCGAGTGCGTGAGCTCATGCACACGCTTTTCTCCTCCCGCAGTATGTGTACAGTGAGAGCAGAGTGGGGGGGGGGAGGGATCATGGAGAGATGAGCTGCGAGATGTGGTTCAGAACAAAATCGATTCCTTGCTTTGAGGGGTCTCGTTAGGCAGCGCCTGCGCGGTAAAAGCAGACACTGCGTCAGCCATCGTGCACGTATCCAATGGAACCACAGAATACGCCGAGAGGTCGGTGAGAGGACTGGTGGGGTGGGATAGAGAGCGGGACGTGTAAGGACCCAGAGAGACGTGCGATTCCGCATTCTCTTGACAGCGTGTTCCTTGCACGCCTTTGCGCTTCTTTGCTCGCTCGCCATGAAGTTGCGTCTTTGAATGTCGCACAAGAACAAAAGAGAAAGGAAAAAAAAAGAACAGGGGCACAAGTGATCAACGCGAAAAGGGAGAGGGGAAAGAGAGAAACGTCACAGAGTCACATGCGCACGAGCGTCCACGCACTCCGAGAGGTGTGTGTGTGTGTGTGTGTGTGTGTGAAAGAGAGATACACACACAGCGCGTATCTTACGTGTGAGAGATGCGAGGGGTAAGTGGCCAACAAACAAACACCTAACACAGCATACGAACCCAGATAAGGGAATTCAGCATCAAAAAAGGAGTGCAACGAAAGGCGCACATACCGGCACACAGACGGGAGGTGCGCACCCACCTGCCAAGCACGCCACAATGGCTCGTGCACAGGCCAACTCACGCACCAGACACAACGAGCGGAATGCAAGTAAGTTGTGGCTCCGAGATAACCGCCACCACCCATCCAAACAAGCATCCTACACCGCTGAGTAGCGACCACCATCTCCACACACAAGGGAGCGCAGGCGTGCGCGCGATAGGCGAGCGAGATGCCATTCGACAAGCGCTTGCACTTTTTGATGACATCGCCACGGAGGAAATGCTGTAACAGTGAGATATACCGTGCTGGAACAAAAAAAATGGTCGAGCTCGTTGGGGAGGCAGAAGGGAGGGCAGGGCAAGGCGTAGAAAGCGGTCACTTCTCCGCCTCTTACCGCCATCTTGTGTGTGAGTGTGTGCGCGCGCTGCACACGGACAAAGAACGGAGGCGACAGAAAAAACCTCCATTAGGCTCACAAACGCCGACGACGACTGAATCCAGAAGCGCCACAGACAATGAGGGCACGCGCCAGCTTTGATGATCGAAAATCATGAAATTTCGAAACCTAAGAAAAAGGAGATACGCCTTCCGCTTCGAGAGGCGGTTTCTCTCGCACCGTGTAAGGCTCGCACCTAAAGGTCCTCTAAAGCAGCCCGGGGTTGCTCATTTTTTTTTCTTCCTTTCTTTTGCGCCAGCCACCTTCTCGCGTCGCTGCACGCATACCTTTAGACATACGCGTGCAAACTTAGGTAGAGCCCCACAGACGAAGCAGAGCGGAGCATCCTACGTCGACATCTCCCTACCTGCTACACGACAGTGCAGCAGCCACACTTGGGCTTCTCTTTTTGCGTCTTGTCTTTTCTTCGCCCCTTGACTGCGTCACCGTTTCCGCCATTGTGGGCGTTCCCGTCGTGTCGCGTCTTCGGCTTGCCTTTTTCCTTCTGCCTCTCCACCGTGGAATTATTCGCGGAGATGTTGTCTTCCACCGGCTGGTGGTCCTCGTGTTTGCCGCTGTTCTCGCCACGCTGCTCCGTCTCCGTTGGCGCGGCATTGGCATTCTGCTCACTCGTGTTGTTGGCATTCGTCGTGTTGTTACCTGGTGTCTCGGAGAAATTGATGACCGTCATCTCTTGGCTGGCGCGGTTCGAGGAGGTTTTGCTCCGATACAGGGCGCCGACCATGGCAGGCGAGCTAGAGGAGATGCCGCCCTCCTCGCCAACCGCGCCAGGCATATCCGCTGGCGGTGCTCGGCCGTCTCCTTCCGGTCGGCAAAAGCCTCCAAAGTCCAGCGTGTAGGACTCGACGCCATTGAAGATTACCGCGATTGGCGTCGGCTCAAAGACGATCTTTTCCGACGTCTCCAGCCCGAGCTGCATGCTGTCATTAAGGCCGCAGGTGAGTACGCGGCCATTATCGCAGTAGAACATGCTCCCCGCCGGCCCGGCGGCGATGCCGATGCACCGCACATCGTTGCCGAGCGGGATTGGGGTGAACTTGCACACCTGCTTCAGACCCCTCCCGAGGCCCAGCTGGCCGCTCTCGTTGCTTCCCGCGCCGTACACAATGCCGTTGCTCGTCAACGCCAAGGAGTGGCAGTCACCGGCAGAGACCTGAACAAAGTAGTGGTGAGTGAGCTTCTTCTGAAAGTATGGCTTGCGACGTGCGTCCTGCACCTCGCCGTTGCCGAGCTGCCCCTTCTTGTTGCGGCCAAAGGATAGGAGATGACCGTTCTGGTCAATGATGAGCAGAAATCCCATACCGCTGGCAATGCGGGAGACGGGCGTCCGGCACAGCGTCATCACCCGCCGAGGCGTGCTCACGGCACGCTTCGACGCCGTCGTCTTGTAAACGATGGAGTCGGTGCCAACCATGTAGTAATCCTCGCCGTAGCCTACGTCCAAGAAGCGAACGTGCCGGTGCGGCATAATTGAACGGATCGGGTTCGACAACGCGGATAGCGAGCGCACCGTGAAGGCGCGCGTCACAATGGCGAGCCGCTGCCCGTGCCCCACCAGCATCAGGGTCTTGCCGGCAATGCCCGTCATTGCATCCTCGCGGCCGAGCGCCGTCGGTCCATCAATGGATGAGCTCGACACCTTCAGCCCGCCGGATGACCAGACTTCGTCCTGATTTGTGAGGATGGCAAAAAAACCGTCGCCAGCGACGCAGCCGCGACCGCGCAGGTGCTGCGGCACCTTCACACCGTGCCCCGAGCCGAATGTAATGAGCTGCTTCGACTGGCGGTCAATGAAGCAGCTCGTATTCCAGCTCATAGACATGGCTGGCACATTGTAGCGCAACACATAAATGGGAACAGCGAACATCATCACCTGCTGAAGCACGCACATGGTGCTCGACGAAACGCCGTACACCGGGGTGTCCTCTGCCACTCTCCCGGCCCTAAAGGCTTTGTTCAATTCCAGCGGCTTCTCGATCTCCTTCAACCTTGCTTCCTTCTCCCTCGCCTCCATCTCCATCTCGCGCTTCTGCTCACTTGTGAAGACACGACCTGTCACCTCGTCGTGGTGCTTCTGGCCCCACGTGGTGAGTTTGTGAACCTCACGCTCGGGCGTCGTCACATGCGCGTCAATGGCGGACTGTCGTGCGTGAATAAGAGCTAGCATGCTCGAGAAGATGCATTCGCCGCCGCTCATGCTGCGGCGAATCTCTTGCCAAAACTCGGCATCCGTGATCATTTCGACTGCGCTGCGCCGTTGCAGCCTAGCCTTATCTCTTTCAAGACGCCACAGGCACTGGCGGAGCGCTGGCCAACGAGTAGGGAAAGCTGTTGGAGGCTGCACAGCTGCGGCGCATAGAAGCGCGGGGTCAAGCTCTGGGAGAATGCCCGCAGAAGAGGGAGGGAAATGCGTGCGGATCGTCCCACCCGGAAAACGCAGGCAGAAGTTACTGCGTCGAGCGCAGCGGTAGCAAGGGGAAGGCCAAGCTGCACGACTCAATCCCTGTGGGCGGTGCGGTCCAGAAAGAGGGAGGGCATACAATTAGGAGGCGGCAACACTCTTTCTCCCGTGCCCGCAAAAGCAACGTCTAGTTGGAGCAATTCTCTCCGTGATGTACCTGTTTCCACACATGAATGCGCACACATGCACGGATGTGGTACGAACACAGCGGCCGCGGCATCGGTTGCCGGATAGACGAAGGAGCGGGTGTGTGGATGGGGGAGTGGGGGGAGAGAGGGAGGCAGAGAGTGTACGCGGAGACAGTAGAGCATCGGCGTCCGCTGGAGTTTCTTCTATACGCATACACCGAAGTAGCCGCATAGGCATCGCCCGCGGTCGCCATCTCTATCATCCCGAAATGAAACGCGAAGCTACAGCATCACAATGGCGCGAGTGCGGCCACCGACACCCATGCTGCCAAGCACACATTGCGAAGATGCGCACGACCCCTCCGTCGGCACAGGCGGCGGCGTTGGGGAACGCAGAAAGAAAGAGGTGTGCACTCGGGTGCGCAGATGTCGCTCGTTGCTGCGTACGTTTGTCGGCTCTATTCCAGAAGTGTAGCATGACGCACCAGTAAAGCGCACACAAGCGTGCCTGCAAAGTGAGCGCAGGATCGAGGGAGCTGATGGAAACACAAAACCGTCCCTCTCCCGTTGCCCAGCAACCGAAAGAAACAGAAAAGGGTGGGTGGAGACGAGACGAAGAAAACGAGCCTGGGAAAACAAACAACAAAGGACAGTAACACAGATAAGGACTATACATGGTCTCATAGAGGAAGGTGCGCTTCAACACGCACACACACGCATACAGCTGTGCATGCATATATATATGCTTGCCGGCACATATGTGTGTGTGTGTGTGTGTGCGTGGGCACGGCAACGAGAAATGATGGGCACACACCCAGACACACACGGATATATGTAGAAGGAAAAAAAAAGAACGAGTCTTTCTGAATCCGAACAAGAGCAAAGACAAAAACAACAAAAAAGGGATGCGGCATGGCGGCGCGGCTTCGGGGAGGGGGAGGCGGGGGGGGGCAGCTGCACGCACGAGCCCGCGTCACGCGAAAGGTCCCCTCCACCACTACAAGAATACCGACAAACAAAATGCAAACCCGTAGCGTTTCCGAGCGCGCACACCACCAAACGACAACGCACACACACAAAAAAGGGAGAACCAGCGAGGAGGCTTGAGCTGCACAAAAACGGTGGTTTCAGAACAGAGTGCGGGCGGAGAAAGGCACAGCTGTGGCTCATTTCATGTGAGTATTTTTTAGGGTCAAGAGAAAAAACACCTGTGGACGCTTCATGTTTTCCTGCGCTAATCAATCCCAAGAGTGCGGCAATGCTCTTCGTTCACGTAGGGGATATAGTAAGGATGCTCGTACGTGGTGCCAGTGCGTGCCGCGCACTCATCAGGTCCTTCTCGCGCGTGCGCCATGTCATGTGGATAGGTGAGGGCGACCAATACCTCGTCCCTGCGCTGCATCGCCTCTTGCTCCTGACGCTGCTGCTTCCGTGCCATACGCTCAGCGTACGACGATATTTTCATCGCCCCTTTGTGCGGTGCCGCGATGACCCCATTCGGCCCGCTGCTGCTGCTAGCAGGGCCGTTGCAGTCTGCCACCAAAGCTAATTCCTCGGCCGCCTTCACGCGTTCTGCTCGCATCGCCATGGCCGAATCACCGTAAAGTGCAATCGCCCGCGCGGTGTCCCGCTGCCGCTGCTTCCGCGCCGCCAGGGAACCAAGCTCGTGCTGTTGGTAGAGAGCACGTGAGTAATAGAGGAAATCGGTGTTCCTACCCTTGTCCTCCTGCATCCTTCGCCAGGCCCTATAGGCGCGCTGAATGGCGAGTGCGGCACGGTGCTCCGTGAAGGCGCGCTGCTCTTCGTGAATCCGAGTGTCCATCGCGGCACGTCGGCGCAGCACTTCGGTAGACCGTAATCGCAACGACTCCTGCCACGCCTGCCGCTCCCTGGTGGCTCTTACGTCCACGTAAAGGCCAATGTGGTATCGGTCTCGCTCCGCGTCACGCAGCCGATACACCTCGCCGCTTCGCTGCAAGCAGTCAGCTGCATACGCGTCGACGAGTGCCGCAGTGCAGTTTAAGTCGAGCGCCGCCTTGCCGGCAGCAAAGGAATCCGGTTTACCCGAACAAGGACGCGCACCTGCTCTCTTCACTGCGGCGGGTGATGGGGGCGTGGAGGTCTTTGCCGAGATGTGCTTTGCCGCCCTGCCCTCGCGGTCGTCGATCGCGGCAAGGCGCCGTGCAGTACCAATACCAGCTTCAAGGGCAAACGGGTAGACGCCGGCATGGCCCATTCGAAGTCGCAGCTCGCGCATACGGAACGCGACGCGACCAACGTAACCGCGCCACACCCGCTGTATCGTCCTCGCCGCCGCGTCGCGCACGCGTATGGTGCGCGAGTCAACGCCGCGGTTGCGCTGATCAGCCAATGTGCATCGCAGCCAGCGCTGGATCACCGCTGCCGGTCCGTTGTGCTTTGCAGCGTAGAGCCGACGCCGCAGCTGGCGCGCACGGTAGCTCCTGTACGCCTGTTGCAGAACCAGCGCGGAGTACTCGAGGAGCTCGGCTTCCGCGCGCCGCCGATACGCGGCAGATACGGCAATCACGCAGGCATTCTCACCGTCCAACTGAGGTTGCTGCTGGTGTTCAGCGCGCCGGTGGCGAACAATGGAACCACGCCACAACGCTTGAATTCGGCAGACGCCGCGACGCACATCTGCCTCATGCAGGCGACCGTCCACTAGGCTGCGGTGGCTCTTGGCCACATGTCGGACGCAAACGGTGTTGGCCAGCCACTTTCTGCAGCACCGCAGTACTATGGCAGGTACGACGTAGCCACCGACGTGACCGTGTTGCTGGGACGGTGGCGGCGGGATGGTGACTTTCCCAGACCTGCCCGGCATCTTCCCAGCCACGAAGCCCAATGCCAGCCGCTCACGGCGACGGCGTTGGAGTTCCTCGAGTCTCTGCAGCTGCACATCTCGGCGTGTTCGACCTACGGCGCTCCACCACTGCCTCCACGCATGCTGTATGGTGACGGCTGCGGTGTTCTGAGTACGACACTGAATCTTCTGGAGGGCCAGCTGAAAGGCGGTTTCGGCCTCCGCGGCCTTCTTCTCAGCCTCCCTCTGCACGCGGTAGGCCCTTTCCTCTTGCTTCTCAACCTCGCGGCGCACAGTCCGTCTCGCGTACAAGGAACCACTGCACCCGAAAAGGCTTCGCTGTGGCGCAGATGGTAGTGTTGCGCGGCCGCCAGTCTTGGAGAATGGTCTCTCGTCTTTATCGACCGTCTTTACGTCCCCAGCTGTGGGCATTTCGGTGATAAGCGTGGCCGCCGTACTGCTCTCTAGGTTGCTGTCACCGCTCCATTTACTGACGCTCGGCGGCATCGTCGCGGGCGACGGCTTCCTGCGGCGGCCCTCCGCGGACGCGCCCGATGGGCCTGCCGCAGCTCCTTGAGGAGCGACTTTGCGCAGCGGCAGAGACACCGTGCTTGCGGCTGGCAGGCGCGGCGGCAAACTGAAGCGCAAAAAGACGGGGCCCCTTTTGCCGTCCGCGCTGTCCATCTTGTACAAGTCTCGTATAGGCCCAGCAGGTCCCACAAGATTGGGGACGCTGCGGCTCATCACCAGCGACGCAGTCTGGAAAGGCTCCTGCAGCACCGTCTCTAGGGGCGCAATAGCGACGCTACGCTGCATGCCGGAGAGATTGACGGAGTTGAGGCACTGCTGATCGACCGAGGCCGCGGCGCTGCTCTGCCGACTAGAAACTTGTAGCGGTTTAGGCAAGGCACTCTCTACCAGCGGCATCCTTAGATGCGTGGCGCGAACAGCATCCACGTCCGTCACAGAGTCCAAGTGCGTTGATTGTCGCGGTGGTGAGAGGAGCGAGTCCTGATTATCTTCCGTCGCTCTCCCCGCATAGCTCTGGCTGCGCGCGTCTGCGTTCGGCGAGGGCCGCAACGAGGAAGCAGGGTACGCATCTTGTACCCACCCATTCGAATCACCGTTCGCCGGTTCCGCCGCGTCGAGAGCTGCGACGGCGTGTGCAGCCGGATGGGCATGAACGGGCTCTCCAAAGTCCAGGGTGTGCAGAGCAGCTCTAGCAATCTCTTGCGCCGTCAGTGGCGCCGGGGAGGGCGACTGCGCTGCAGAGTTCCCATGCAACGTGCCGTGCACCGAAGGCGATTCAACAGCAGGCACGGGAGCGGCGACTTCAGGGCCGGCCTCCGGCCCGCGGTCTTGCGAGAACCAGCCCGACGTCAGGCCGCACTTTTCCTTGAGCATGAGTGTGGTTGCGTGTTGCTCGCCGAGTGCGCTTTGCGCCTCACGCAGCGCCTGCAGCATCGTTGGCAGCGCTGCTTTGCGCTCGCGCTCGCTTGTCTGCTGCCCCAGCGCGACAGCAAGGTTATGCAGGGCGGTGATGAAAAGAATCGGCTCCCCGTCTTGCGCCGCCATCACACACTCCTTTGAAATGGCCAGCGCCTCCTCCGCCGCTCCGCTGCTCAGGAGAACGGCGGAGAGGTTCAGCATCGTGGAGCAGGATGGCTTTCCGAACACAAGCGTCTCGACCTGCTTTGCGCGCAGAAACTGCCGAAGTGCCTCGCCCGTGAGCCCGTCGCGGCGTAATTGACATCCGTAATTGTTGAGCGTCAGCGCGTGAGCGAGACGCCACGACTCGATGGCGGTGGAAGAAGTGTGAGCGGATGGCTTGCACTGCATGGCGTGCAGGCGTGCTTCCAGAACCGGTAGCAGGGCCGAGAGAATGCGCCGACTGGAGTCACCCTCGCCGTTACGCAGCGCCTCCATGGCCGCCTCATTCCACTGTGTAAACGCAACAAGCGGTGCGTGCTGCAGCTGCTGCGTCGTGGGAGGGACGAGAGCCGCCGCCGTCCGTGGAGATGGCGACGTGGCGGCACACCTTGGGACGCTGTTTTGTCCACGGCCACGCTGCTCCTTGGAGGTACGGTTCGATCGCGACAGGGCGAGACTGCTGCCGCGCAGCCCACGTTGGCTGACTCCCTTCATGGCGATCTACAGCCCGAATTGTCCCGAATCACTGCCCCTGAAGCGATGGTTTTGGCGTTGTGCACCTCAATAAGGACACGTTCCAGCTCAGAAGGGTATGCTTCCTCGATGTTTCCGTGAGCTCGAAGGGCTGGTGGAAGGAAGGAATGCATGGGGAGGGAAGTAGAAGAAGCGGGGCAGGAGAGCATTAAAGAAGAGCATATAATATTTATTCGCATAACTTGAGTACACAGTCTACACAAGATAGAAACGTCTCTTCGCTTTCGCGAGAAGTTTTCGTCCCTACGATCGCTGCATGGGGTGGTGGACCCAAGTCCCACGGAGCGCTGGCGCGCCAACCACCCGATGACGTCATCTCCAGCCAGCTCTCATGAAGCACCTGCGCAGCCATCGTCTCGTAGAAGTGCACGTCGGACAGGTACACGGCTGTAGACGAGCATCGCATCTCCAGCGCCTTACTCGCTGAGACCAAGAGGACCCAACTGCCCGTCGTACGCGAAGGCCTTTGCACAGGTTTTCGGATGGGACGCCGGCTCTGAGTGGAGAAGAGGGAACGTGTGCCAACGAAGTGCAGAATATTTCGCGTTGCCCGCTTCTCCACCTATTTCACACTTTCAGCATGTGTGTGCGTGTGTGTGTGTGTGCTTGCAGAGATGAAGTTTTGTCGATGCTGCGGACGACGTGGCAGATGCCGACGAGAAGAGCTATACAGCGATGCCACCAAAGAAAAGAAGCGCACAGGCGAACATCGTAATAATAATAATAAAGCACACCTTTCACGCGACGCTGTTGCGGAGAGCTTCCTGCTGTTCGTCAATTCTTTTATGTATCATCACCTACGTTACAACTTTCATTTTCCTCATCGCGCGCTTTTTTCACTCATGTCTGCAGGAAGAATGGCACTGAAACATGCCCGTCTACGAGCCATCGAGGGTTTTTTTTGCTGTCCTTCTTCTTTTCAACGCTGCCGACAGAGAAAGGTGTAGCGAGCAAAAGAATAAAAAAGAAACCAAAGAAAGGGTTTGGCGGTACTTGGAGAAAGCAGATCACGCAGAGCGCCACGAAGGGGACGGCGTGCGAGATGGTGAGAACGCTGGCAAACAACTAGTCGAAAGCGAAAATAATAATAAAAGGGAAAACAAAAGCGTCCCCTACAACAGAAAAGGAGCGAACCAACAAGACAGACCTGAACGTACGTTAAACACCTCCTTTCCGTGGCAGGAAAGAAAAAAAGGGAAGGTGACAATTCCACGGGTACCGCTCCCCTGCAGCAGCCGTACGAAAAGGCACACACACAACAAACGAAAACAATAAACACACACACATAGACGTTGACATAGACATCGACAACAGGCGAGCACGTGAAACAAGCGTTCATCGAAGTCATCGAAAGGGTTGGAACGAGGAATACTAAGACACAGAAAGAACAATAGACGAAAGAAGAAAAGAGCCAGACCGACCGACAAAGAGCCTATGAACGCACAGGAAGAGAGAAAACACCGACATCATACGATGAGGCGCTCACACACACAGACACAGAGACGAAAAGAAAAAGCACCACAGAATTGGATAACAAAACAAAAACAAGAAGGGAGCGGGTCGAGGAAAAGGCAAGAATAGTGGAGAAGAGGCCACAGTGCGCACATATGCAGACACGCCGAAGGGGCACAGCCGCAGAGAGAGACGCACGCGGTTACTACAGCTGGTAAGAGACTGAGGAAAAGACACACACGCGCACGCATGCTAACACACAGAGGGGCTACGGGATAGAGCGCACACGTACACAGACACGCAAAAACAATGCCTAGGCACGGAGGAGAGGTGGATTGGAGAAGACCGAGGAAAGAGAGAGACACCTTACCGAAGTGTAGCGTTTAGCGAAGACGAAGACGAGGAGCCACAGCGCACGAGGAGAAGCGACGTATATATATATATATGTGTGTGTGTGTGTTTCACCTCAAAAACAAAACGAAAAACACTCGCCAACACGAACCGGTACCGGCGAGCACACACACACACATATATATAGATGTATATGTGTGTGTGTGAATATGTATATAGACCTATATATACATATGCATGTATGTGTGTATATATATAGACGCACGCACACCTAGGTGACCCACACACCCAAAAAAAAAACAGGCACAAATAAACTAAACAACAAAGAAACAGGAGAGCACGCAACGAAAGAAGTGAACAGGCGAAGAAAAAGGGGAGGGGGGGGTGAACGGCACCCACAACAAGTCGTTCGGCAATAGAGAACAACGACAGAAAGCGTGGGACAAAACAAGCCAGCAACAACAAAGCAAAAAAAAATGAAACGTCTGCAGTCCCGCACGATTGTGTGTTGAATATCCACCGTTTTGTTGTCTCTATCGTTGCTGCGGTTGCCGTTGTTTCCGGATCGAACCGGGCGAGATGGCGTTTCCAGGCGCCTTCTGTGTGCCCGGCAGCTGCTGTGAATGTGCCAAGGGCATCCGCATGCGCGCCCCTCTCTTTCGCAGGGCGTGTATGTAAGTATGCATAAGCGCGTAGGCAGTTGTGCGCTTCATCACATGTAGACGAGGCATACATGGACACATTCCATCATGAGCACCACCAAATTCACACATCAAACAAGACACAGAGAGCAGTGGCTCGTTTACACAAAACGTGCCAAGTCCGAGAAATCAGCATATACACACCCTTCTTACCCTCCCGGACACACACATGCACACACGATTAGACACAAAGACCTACATGCAGGTACTGAAGCGACGAAAAAAGAGGAAAGAGAAGGAGCACATCACGATGCCCTCAAGACAGACGAGCGACAGGAGGCGTCAGTCATTGATGTCGCGTAATTGCATCTGCTTTTCGTGCGTGTGCGTGTGCGTGTGAATCGAGGATAAGTTATGTACCGGAAGACTGAGAACAAGAGTCACCGATGGTGGAGGTATGAGAATCCGGCGCGAAAGATTTGCTCCGAACGCGAGAACGACTTTCGGCTCGCGTGAAACAACACAATAATGTGCATATTACTTCCTGCCCGCGAAGGGAATCTCGGCGCTCTCGCCGTTCCTTGCTTGTCCTGTCTCTTCATTACCGTGTCCACCTTTCCCTCAACTCTCTCCATCCTTCTGCCTCCCTCCCTACTTCCTCCTCTTGATCGTCATATAACTGATCAGAGGTTGGCGGGCGGCGAGGCAGGTGGAAGCGTGAGAAGGGGGACGGATGGCACAGCTAAAGCGAGCCCCTCGTCGATGTCTCGGGCAGCGACAGATAAAGGGTGGACTAGAACTAAGAGAAGTTAGAGAGAGTGAGGGGGTGGGGGCGCGCGCACACACACACACACACACACACACATCTACAGACCAACCCGCTAAGAGAGGGAAAACGTCATGAGGCGAAAACTATGACAACAACAGCAGAAAAGAGACAGGCAGAGTAACACACAACGAGTGGAAGGGAAGAAAAGGGTACAGCAAAACAAACACATGCACGAAAAGAGGCACAGAAAACAACAAGGAAGAGCAAGGCCAGGGATACGGCTGAGACTGGTGCTTGTCTGCGACTGCGTTAGCTATAACCACTATACCGAGAAGGAAAGCGGAAGGCAGATGGGGGGGAGCATGAAAAGAGAGAGAAAACAAAAAGGGGAGAACTAAAGCACGAGTTCAAGCGGTACCCCCCCATTTATAGATGCGAGTGAATGTGGGCTTAGTGCTGGTCGTATTCTTGCGCCAGCACTGCGTGCATGTGTGCGTGAGAAGCTTCCATGTGGGGCCATGACAGCAGAAAAGGACTGAGGACATGTCACTCACTCACAGAGCGATTCGCCCGTGGCGCTGCAGATCAACTCCCGCACAGCGAAAGAGAAGCCAACCTCGTACGCCATACATGTAAACACAGATAGGTACAGCACCACACGGAGTGTCCCCTTTGGGAAAATGGCACACGCACACACACGCGCGCTCACGAAAGTGATTTCTGTACATCGCTGATGGTGCCATATGCGGCCCGCTCAAGTCACAGGGAGAAGAGCGAGAGAGCGCATCGCAGAAGGGAAAAGGAAAGACAAAGAAGACTTGAGACTCCCGCCCCCTTCGTGAAAGCTTCTTTATACTACTACTAGAGGCCAGCACTGCCGATTTCAAATGAAGGACTGAAAGGATGAGAGAGCACGTGGCGCGAGGAGGACAAAGAGGAGAGGTATAAAACGCCGTCTTTCTTCCTCTTCTCGCCCTTGTTTCGTGTTTCTCGCACAAGAGGGACCAAACGGGCGAGCGTGGCTGCCCGCGCGTGTGCGCGTGCATTCGCTTTCGCGCTTCTATTTATCTCTTCTGCGGTGCGAGAAGCAAAAAAAAAAACAGAAGCGCCACAAGAAACAAACAAACAAAAAAAAACTATCCTGCTACCTTCTATAGAACGGAGATGAAAGCGATGAAGAGAGGGCGTTGCTGTTGTTCTTGTTGTATTGCTCTCTTTGACGAGGACTTTAAGTTGAGAGAGGAGAGGGTGTGTGTGGGGGGGGAGGGGATGGGAGTAATCCACGGAAACGCTGTCCCCATACTAAAAAAGAAAAATGGAAAACGGTAAGCAGAGTCCAAAAATAAAAAAGGAAAACATTACCAAAAAGAGAGATGTAGGCGATAACATCGAAAAAAAAAAACGGTTGTGAGAGGAAGACGGAAGGGGGCTTCTCGCATGCAATGTGCAGGAGCACAAAGAAACAATCGGAGTTGTGCTGTTTTTGAGTTCTTGTACGATCGCTCATGTACGCTAACAAGCTCTCTACGTTGCAGTTCTCTCTGCGATTGGTACGAGTGGAGGGCTACTCTCGCATAAGGCAGGGGGAGGGTGGGGAGTGAGACGGCACCGCTGGTGTTGCCTTCGCCGTTGCTGCCGCTGTGAGGCCATCAGATACTTGCTCTTGAGACTGAGGGAGAGAGGGAGGGGCGGGAAGGGAGACGAAAAGAGAGAACAAGGACCATCAAGTGGTAAGGCATCGGTGTTCGTTCCACCCGGTGCAGGTGAGCGTAACGCTGAGGCGTACAAAACGAGTGTAAAAGTGAAGACCTCTGCGGTGGCAGGTGCGAGAGAGGACACGGTGAGGAGACGCCCAAAGCGTGAATGGCGGAGAAGGCGGGAGTAGTGTAGAGGAATGCCAGTATCCACAGCAGGATCGAGTGACCGGTTCTACATCCAAGAGAGAGAAATGAAACGCAAAAGAAAAGTAGGAAAAGGAGCAACAACCAAAAAGACATAGATGGGTCTACATCGGCGGCCAATGGAAGGCCACATCACACACACACATATATATATATATATATCATGGATAAACGCAGAGAGAAAAAAAAGGACGCCAAATGCACAGAAGACACACACACAGAGGGAGAGAGAGAGAACGTACTGACGCGCTCGCGCTCGCATACAAGAACGAACGAAATACAGGGAGTTGACCAGCACGTCAGACGCAGGACACTCTCATAAACACACACGCACAGGCCAGAGTAGGCGATGTATATAGAGCCGACAAAAAAAAAAAGAAGACCGTGAAAGAGACAAAGAGACAAAGAAAGGAACGCTCGAAAGGGGATGATCGAAAAAAAAAAGTGTGTGTGTGTGGGGGGGGGGCGTCGGCATAAAGAACAAGAGAGGAAACCAACAACGAGGAAACACGATGTTGAGTAGCATATCCATATATAGAAGCAAGGCACAAAACACCCTCGAAACGGAAACTAACAAAGCGAGCACAAAAGACGCACACACTAAAAGGAAAAATGAATAGTACAGCGTGAACTTAACAAGTGCCAAGGACACAGGAGTCAGAAAGCGAGACTGAGAATGGGGTCGAGCGGGGTGGGGGTGGGGGACTCCTAACGGAGCAAGGGCACAAACGGGAGGAGGAGGGACGGGGAGGGAGGCAGGGGGGCAGGGAAGAATCTACTCCGCATGGTATAACGAGTGCACGATACAGCCATTTAGATCCTTTTTTTGCTGTGCGTTTTACATCTGGCTTTTGCGTCTATGGCGCTTCTGAGAGCCGCGCTAGACTGCATGCCGCACCCTCCGCAGATACGTGTCTGTCTCTGTCTCCGCCGATATCTTCGCCCCACGAACCTTTCGCCATAACAACGGTTCAAGTGCACGAGGACTAGAAAGACGGGCTGGCGCTTGGAGGAGAGTCCAACAGAGTGGCAGAGACAAAAATAAAGAAACACAGAAAGACACAGATACGAAGCAAGCAGCATTGAGCATTACCCCCCTCCCCCCGCCCTCATGACAGAGCTGCACAAGCGGCGGGGAATACACATCCTCCTCGTGTGCAAAAGCGCGTTTACAGTGTTTTGTCGCATGCGCGCGTGAGGGGGGTTGGCAAAGGCTGCAAAAAAAAAAACAGAGACATTCACCAGGGTGTCAGCTACGCGCGTCGTTGCTTGTGAAGGAAGCGGGTGGGGAATATGTCTCCACGGGCCCGCATGGCAATGATGTCCATCCTTTCTGGTACAGTTCTGCTGCATTGGAAGACCAAGGTGGAGGGAGGGGGCGGGGCAGAAAAAAAAAAAAGAAATATCGACGCCAGCAGGAGAGAGGAAGGTGAAAGGAACAGAGCTGGGCACATCCCCACAACGAGTGTCGTCCTTCCTCACAGACGCGGGAGCAAGACAGCAGGGAGCCTGAAAAAGAAGCGGCACAGAAGATCCGATGAACGAAGTGAAAAGACACCGAATGAAACACGCACAAAAGAAAAAATCAGGACATTAGCGACGAGAAAGCTGAAAATAAAGCGCTACAGAGATGGAGAGACAGCGACAAAGGAGGTGAGAGCACCAAGGCATCGAAAAAGAAGGAACATCTTCCTAGACGAACGCACACACACATGCACAGAGAAAGTAATATGGGTCAACGTGTTAGAACAAACAATTAGAGTGGAAGGAGGAAGAAAAGAAACAAAAAAAAGTTGCGGAGGTGACGAAGAGAGGCCGATAATAAGGAATGATAGGGACCTCTACCCGTTGGAAGAAATATGCGCGGCAGGCAAGAGGAGGCGCACAGAAGTGGAGAGTAACGCGTCAGTGGGGTGCCGCTGGGTCGGATAACTAAGGCAAAGCGAGAGGAGGGATGCGGTGCCAACTTGAGCAAGAAAATGGAAGATACGTGCATGAAAACCCCTAGCACATGCACAAAACATGTAGAGCTCCAGCTTGCCCTTCCCTCATGGCCCATTCCTCGACGCGCAGATCTATCCGCTGGCATCCCTTCCGTTACCTCCCTCGCTGTCAATCGGAATCGCAGTGAATTTTCTCTGCATTACCTGTTACGAAAAGCCGATAAAAAGGACCAAGGTGCCCCGAGAGACGGCCAAAGGAAGAAGTGAGAAGGAACGCACATCCTTTATCTGTCACACAGGGAGCGCAGGTGTCAATTCAGATGAAAAAAAAACGAAAAACGAAAGAAAACAAAGAGTGGGATCGCGTGCACAGGAAACAGGACGAGAGAAACCACATGAAAGGGGCGAACAAAACAAAGGACAAAAAAAGGGGGAGTAACACACACAACTTCAACAAAAATCCCTGAATCGACACGAGTCAGTGCGCTAAGAACACAGAAAAAAAAGAGGAAAAACTCGCGTTTCGAAAAAAAAAACTCATTCTTTCGTCTTTTTTGTTGTCGTTGTTTTTTATTAGGGGACACGGGTGCGCCATGGCAGAATGCACTTTAGGACTCTTGCGTCAACAGCAAGATTTTCCGCAATTCGCCAACAGAAGTAGTCAGCACTCGCTTCAGAAAGCGTAGCGGAAGACGGAGAAACACACTCCAGAGCAGCCACATAATGGACAGCAGACAACGGCAGCGACGGCGCTGCTGCTGCAACTGCACTTTCTCTAAAGTGAAGTTGCCGCGCCGCTGCAAATCCTCTCCTTCATCTCTTTCCCGTGCGATGGACACAAGGCAGGCGTGCAGGAGCAGCTGCTGCTTGACGATCTCGCACAGTTTGCCGTGGTGCACATTTGACAAAGGGCATGCGAGCGTAACGTCCTTGTGCTCGACAGGTGCACCACCGAAGTCAAACGCGCGGGGCTCAAGAGCCGCGACACAGCTGGCGCGCTGCGAGGTGTGAGCACTGGAGAACCGCTGCAGTGGGGAGAAGAGGTGGCCAGCAGCATCCAGCTGCAAAGGTTCAAAGAATTTATGTTCCGTCGAGATGTTGTTATTCACGATGGCCCCGCAGCCATCACGGATGCCGGGGACGCTGCTCAGCCGGAAAGCAGGTACGCTTCCGACTGCGTTTGCCTTATCGCTGGTCGATGCCGAGCTTTCCTGAGGAACGCCTCCGCCGCTGCTGGGGAAATAGGTGAAGGACGGAGAGCTCGACGGCCTTGCATCGTTGGCGGCCAAGACGATGCTGCCCGGCGTCGCCAGCGGCTCCACAGAAGCAGTCGCAGAGACCGATTCTGCACTCGTCACGGTGACGTCCTCTTCCGCCTCGCTCAGGGTCACCGAGAGAGATGGCGACACCCCATGCAGTCCGCTGGAGCTGCGGTTCGCCAGGGCACCGTCCGCAGCCTTTAACGACGGCGCTCCAGTGCTCGGTACACTGCCACAGAGCACCGGCTTCGCGAACGAGCCACGGCTAGAAAAGGGCCGAGTAAGGTGCACGCGAGGTGAGCCACACGGCGAGTCGCACTCCGCAAGAATGCTCGAGGCGAAGCTGGTGCCGCATCGACGCTGCCGCGGCGACAAATCGGCGGACAAGACAGCGACAGTGGTAAGGGAGCTATTCGACTTGCATCTCGGAGCGCCGTCCGCTGGCGTGCGGTTGAACACTGTGCACGCCACCTTGCGAGTACACGTCTCCTCGTGTGCCAAGGAGACACCTGCAGTGAGAACAGTAAGCTCGGATTCGGCAGAAAGAGGGGCGTTGTGGCGACGCGGTGGTGTTGCGGAGCGGATGGAGATGCCGTGCATCGGGGCACCGTTTCTTATGAGCGACCCACCACCGGTCGTCGAAACTCCGCAGGAGAGCATGGCGAGAGAAACGAGCGCGAAAAAAAAAGCGTTCTAGTGACAGAGACAGAGAGGGTGCGGGAGAGAATGTCAACGACCAAGATCAGCTGCAACAGCATTCCATGCGTGGCTCATACACACACACACACACGAATACGATGGATTTTACGTAAACCAGATTAATCATAATAAAAGGGAAAAAAGACACGGAATGCCACGAGACGAGAGTGAGTGAGAAACTTTTTAAGTTCACGGGAAAGATGAACTAGCAAAGATGAAAAAAAGGAACGAAGAGAGGGAAAAAGAAAAACACACACGCGCACGCTACCAACAACAATAAAGAACGACAAAAAAAAAGAGCACTCAACCGCTACCGTGATAGGCAAGACAGAACACAAAAGGGGGTGGGGCGGTCGTGGTGTTGGTGGCGGTGGAGCGGCAGTGTGTGTGTGTGTGTGGGACAAGGAGAAGGCGGAGGAGGAAGAGGGAGCCAGAGGAAGCGAAAGGCGACCTGATGAAAGAGAGAGAAAAAACTCTTTGCGTCTGCTATAGCGTTTTTTTTGTGTGTATACATATGTGTGTGTGCCGCTCGTATTGGGTGTTAGTGCTGGGAGAAAGTAAAGGGGAAGCGTACGATAGGAACGGCAGAAAAAGCGGAAATGGGTCGAGTCGTTTCGCTGCTCGCTTGTCCGTGTCGCTTCACAAGTGTTTTTTTGCTGCGCACCTCCAACAGCCGAAACGTAGGGGAAGAGAGCTGTCTGCTCCACTCGCTGGCAAAAATGGGTAGAGGAAAAAAAGGGTGGTTGATAGTGGTTCAGCGGACGCTCAGACACACACAGGCATACACGCAAAACGAAAGAAAATAGCTCCCGAGAAGTTGTAAAGAGCTACGCAGAGAGAGAGGGAACGAAGAAGCCGTGAGCAGGGCGCACACACCCACACCCACACTTACTGGAAAAGGAGGGGAAGGGAAAGCAAGCAAGAATCAGATAGGAAATCTGAAGCCGGGACAAACAAAAACTTACGAACGGCAGGAGTAGCAGTTCGAGAAGGAGAAGAGGACGAAAAGTATTCAGAGATACAGAAAAGAAAAGAGAGACGGTGATTCTCTCCCGCATTCCTCAGTACTAGTCGTAGACGTCTACGACAGTATAGGCAAGAGAAGGTCTCTGGGGTGACCACAAGAAGCAATGTAGTTCGGTCAAGTGTACGTGAAGCGCTTCTCTCCGCTGAAGAGCCCGATGCACCGGCGAAAAGAAAAAAAAGCACGCGCACCTTAGCAGCTCAGCGAAGGCGGAGAATCCGAAAACGAGACGAAACAACAACAAAAGAAGGGAGAGAGAGAGGGGACTGAAACTAGGGATGATGATGAAGCACACAAGGAAATGCGAAAAGACAAAAAAAGGCAAAACAGAGAGAGAGAGAGACAGGAAAAAAACCACTGAAAAGAAAAAAAGGAAGAAATAAAGGAACAAAATCCCCCCAAAAATACACACGCACACACAATAATACAGACAAGACAACAAACAAAACGAAGAACTACGAAGGAAAGACAGGGAGGAGATCGACAGCGCTTTACGAATCGAGTGCGCTCATGAAGTTGCGTGTAATGATGAACAAGGGAGGGTGGTGTCGTGACTTGGAAAGCTGCTGAACTGTGTGGACGGGTTAATCGTGAGGCTGAGGAGGAGACGGGTGAAGGGGAGCGGAGGTGTGGGAGGGACGAAATGCAGCTTCTCCCCCTCTTCTCCTTTTGCTTTGTATATAATGAGGCGCGCTTTTACAACCTGCAGACCGGAGGCATGCCCACGCAACCACCGCGATCGCACGCGAATGGGTTTGGGCAACAGAAATAGTAATCCGAAAAAAAAAAAGAAAGACACGCGAGGCCAACGGTCGCGTGGACAGCGATGATAGAGAGAGGAAGAAAGCAAGAGGAGGAGGCGAGGTAAGACGATTTCAGCATTCTGTACCGTAGACGTCGGTGGCGTAAGAGGAACTAACCCCGCCCCATCCCATGCCCTCCTCCCCCTCTCTACATCCCTCCCCCACAAACAGCACAGAGGGGGAACGCGAAGGGAGAGAGGGGGCGGAAAGGAACAGGAAAACCCTTCGACTTGTCTCGAGCATGAAAAGACGCAACGCCAAAAGGTCTGTGCGCCCTTGTGCTTCGCGGCAGCACTCTCTGGTCGCTCAGCGGAGTTGGAGGAGAGGAGGTATCAACGCCACTGGAACGCGTGGCTCTATCGTGGGATACGAAGGGACGCATGCAACTAGCAGAGGCACACATGCGCAATCTACCTCCTTTCTTGCATGGCCGTCTTTGCGTGGCGTGTTAGCTGCCGATCACCAGCGAAGCACACGTGCACAGAGAGGGGGGAGGGCGACCGTACTCATACAACATAGCGTGTAGTTCTTTTTCCCCTTTTGACACTGTTTTACTCAATGAAAAGCAGCTGTGAGGTAGGCACCTTTACGTGCGCCAGTCTTCTTCGACTCTGTAGCCGACGCAGCTCGATACCATCTCTCTTCCCTTTCCCACAAACGCCAGGAGACATTCTGGAGGATCATATCTGCATGCACCCGAATGGCTTGTGCTGACAATACCATCAGTCACTGCGCGCGCTGTCGCGACGACGCTCTGCTGTTGAGGCGCGCAGCGTCCCTGCTGTTCCTGCGTCTTGAAGACGTCCGCCTGCGACCCGGCCCCTCCCCCTCTGCACATCGCTCCGCAAAGATTGAAGGTGCGCCGGGCATCATGACGATCTCACGCGGGACGACACTGATCCAGTCAAGAATAGAGTCGATGAAAGGCAGCGACCGAAGCGCCGCCGCAGCGGCTGTACGAGTTTTGTTGCTTTGCCACCTCCCGCCTTGCTGCTTCCCGAAAGATAAGCGCTGTGGGTGGCTCACCCACGCGTCACGCGATGCTCGTGCGTCGCCAGGTGCCCCATTCCCAGACCGCTCATCCTTCTCGGCATTGCCTGACACAGGAAGAGCCGTGTGTGTGTGTGTGGGGGGGGGGGCTTCTGTGATGCGTTGAAACAGTCTTTAGAAGGTGGTCGCTACAGCGGCTAGGAACGTGCTAGGAGCTGGGCATCTTCGCGGTAGACTGCCGTAACTTTTCGGCAACGGGGGCAGCGCTGTTCTTGCGACTGCCATGGTGTGGCCTGTGGAGACCACCGCCAAACGGCACCACGTCCTTGACTGCACGCAGACCTGTTTCCCGGGAACGTTGCCGCCACTGCTGCCGATGGAACAGCGACAAAGCCCACCAGCGAAGGTGGGATCAGCTCTCCCGAGGTGGTTCCTGCTGAAGCGAAGGGCGACAGGGCACTGCTCAATCTCTTCTCGGAACTGTGTAGCGACACCGCCTTGGCTGCATCCTCTTGAAGCCATTCACACCTTCGGTGATCTGCATCGGAATCCGGTGAGAATGTGGCCCTACAGGTGATGTTGCTGCTGGTCATGACGGCGGTGCTCGCCGATGAGACAGCGAATTTGTGTTCTTTTTCACTGACCGCCACGCCGTCTCGGCCCGCTGCACGCGTTTGGCGGGGTTCGCACTTCCTGCCGCGGCGGCGTGAAAGCGCCGCCGAGGACCGTACAGCAACTCCCTCTCCGGTGGCAACGCCACAGCGCTTGGCGGGCTGGCATCTCGGTGTCGCTGCACAGAGGAGCCGTTGCGACGAGAGCCCAAGCTGCACCTCCGGAAACGCCTTCCAGTTGGTCGCACCCACTTGCTCAACTCTTTTTTCCTCACCGATGGTGTGCAGCAATGCATGGGAAAGTGAGATCTCTTCGGCCGAGTAGCTGGCACTCTCCTCAGGCGTGTCGTAATACAGCTTACTAGAGGTACCGCCTGAATGAGGTGGTGGTGGCTGCGTGATAAGGGGTGCTACCTGGCGCAGCTGACGAGGTGACATCGCTGCGGTGCTGCTCTGCAAGCGATGGCGCGCATGCACTCGCGTAATCACTTCATCCATGTAGCGGAAGGTAGACGCTGCCGAACTAGAACCGAGTGACTACTAGGGATTGCAACAGGGAAGCGAAGAGGAACTATGACGACGCCACAGGCCACGCATCGGCGGCGTTCCAGAGTGCGGCGCTCTCTAGCAACATCAGCAACCACAGAGCCTGTACGTTCCTTCGGATGTCTCAAGGGTGCATGGAGTGATGGATAGCGTGTGAGCACAACTAAAACGCTGCGTACACATGCAAAGAGAAGGTGGGAGAGAGGGTGAGGGACGAGTCGGAGAGAAGAGGCCAGACAGCGCGTGGTGTCGAATTCTTTGGAAAGGCACCCCAGCAACGACGGAGATACCGCAAAAGAAGATGGGGCCCGTGAAAAGAGGGCAGCGACCCTCTCCCCTTCACTCTCTCGTGCTTGCTTGCCTCCGCGCTCAGAAAATAGACAACGTCCGCGACAGAAAAGGACCTGCATGGGCGCGCAGATCTCGCCCTTGCTGCTGAGGTGCGCTGTGTGGGTATGCACGTGGTGAGCAGGAAAAACATGAGCTCGCGAGCGAGCGGACTCACACCTTCCACGCTCTTCTGCGACAGTCGTGGCTCACCAACCACCCTGAAAATGGTGCCAGAGGGTCAGACAGGGATGTGTGCTCTCGCTCGCGTCGGCTTTTTTTCGTTCCACTGCGGACACGCCAGCGTGTCTCTCTACCTGCAACAGACACGAAAGCAGACAAGGTCGACAAGCGGTTCCACCGACTTCTGCCTGATCGAATCGTTTTTGTTCCGCTTCGCTGCGGGAAGGGTGGGGGGTCAACGTTACACGTCATTACTGAATATGTAAAATGAACCAATAATATATATATATATAAGCGAAAGAAAACAACGAGGTGCCACTCCTTCGAGCAGATCAAACGGCGCTCCCTGCTCAGTGATCCATGGCGCCACGGCATTCGCACCTTTGTTGTATCACAGTTGGGGAGGGTTTCTCAGAGAGAGGCACACATGGGGTCGCCCGCGGAGAGCACAGGCGCACTCTCTGACCCCCCTCCCACACGCATATGTCCTCTTTCCGCTGCAGCCTTCCCCTCTCGAGAGGTCTACCTCGTCACCGCACTGTTCTCGCTTGGTAGCCTGTTGCGCGTTTCTTTTTTTTTACTTACTCTTCTTCTTGCCAGAGCCACTGCGCTGATTCTTGCGCGCAAGGCGGCTCTTCTCCTTCTCCGCCTTGCGCCGCCTTGCCGCCATCTCCTCGAAAGAGCGTACGTGGCCGTCCTTGGGCAGCCGCTTTTGCTTGCGTCCGATACGTAGCTTCTTACCCTGGTTGGGGTCGCTGATGTCCACAAAGTCGTCGTCGCCATTGCCGACGTCGCCGTCTTGCGGCTGGGAAGACAATGCCGCCGCCTTGGCGCGCTTCAGCGGCACGAGGTCCTCCTCTTCGCCGACATCTTGGATGCGCATGTTGCTCTTCTTCATCCACTTCGAGTAGGCCTGAAGCTTGCTTTTGTAATTGATCGCCTTGCCGGCTTCGTTTTTCACGCCTCTCAGGAGCGCCTTGGCGTCATTGACGTGCATTTGGACATAACGATTCTTCTTCTTGCTCCACGCAAACACCTGCCGCTGCTGCGCAGCCTCCTCAGCCGTCTCGGCGGTCATGTCCATCGTCGCATCCTTGAGGGAGTAGTGCGCGTTGTTGAGCGTGTCTCGCCGCTCCAGGTCCATGAAGAAGTTCTCGTCACGGTAGGCGCCGGTCTCCATGCTCTCCTCCTGCCCCAGTGCGGCCTGGCGAGGCTGCGTCACCAGGCTCATCACCGCATCGTCGCTATTAACAGAAGTGCTGCTGCCGACCTCGCGCTCGCGTTTTCTGCGCTCCTGCGCACGCTGCAGCATCTGCTCGGCAAAGGACAGCTGCTTCGCTGGTGGCGCCGCAGAGGCCGCCCCGCGTTTCGTTGCCCCGCCTTCGGCGTCGGCTGAACGTGCCAAGGACTGCGCCGTCTCCGGCGGGCGAATCTCGAACAGCTTCTCCTTTGAGCCTATTTCTAGGAACAGTTCCTTCGGCTTGAATCGCTTCAGGTCGAAGCGTGCCTCGTCAGCACGCACACGGGTGCTGCCGACGCGTTCGAGCAGCATTGGATGAAGCGGGGTGCGGTCAAAGGCGTACTGCGGCTTTCGAGCCTCTTGAATCGCCTCGTGCGTCGGCTTCTTCTTTGTACGGTTGAACTTCTTATGCGCGTTTTCCACCACTCGCGCCATGCTGCGCACCTCCACATCGTTTTCGTGCAAGCGTTTGAGGAAGTCTAGCTCCAGCTGGATGTCCTCTTCGGGCAAGCGGCCGTAGCAGCCGTTGTCTGGCGTAAAGAGAAGGTCGCCGGGTACCGGGGCAGACTGCAGCGGCCGGCCTATGAACTGCAGAAGATCGATGTAGTACGGGAAGTCCTCGAAGGTCATGATGGAGTAGGCCGTGCCAGAGCGACCGGCGCGCGCGACACGGCCTACGCGGTGCACGAACAGCTTTGGGTTAAAGGGGAACGAGAAGTTAACGACGTTGTCGAGCAGCGGCAAGTCCAAACCTCGCGCCGCAACGTCCGTGACCACCATCACGCTCGTTTCACGCTTCGCAAAGCTGCGCACCGCAAGGCGACGAGCCTCCTGGTCCATCTGTCCGTGCACCGCGCTCGTTGAGATGCTGTAGTGCGTCAGAATCATCTGCAGAAACTCCACATGAAACTTTGATTCCACAAAGATGAGCGCCTGCGCGTTATTCGCTGCCGCCTCGCCAACGTGCAGCACACGCTTGAGCAGCACGATCAACGCGGCAACCTTCTCGTCGTTGCGCACCAGGAAAGCGCTCTGCTTCAGTTGATCACTCAGCTTCATCTCCGAGTCGAGGCGTATGACCACCGGGTTGTGCAGCCCGGCGCTCGTGAATTCCGCCAATACGGTAGGCATCGTCGCGGAAAAGAGGGCACGCTGGCAGGACTCGGGTAACTTTTGCATGATGGCACCGATCTGCGGCTGCAGACCTAACTCGAAGAGGCGATCCGCCTCATCCAGAACCAGGCAGCGCACGCTAGTGAGGTGCAATGAAGCCTCCTCCATGATGTGCAGCAGGCGACCGGGCGTGGCGACCACTACATCTGGGTTCGACGCCAGCAGCTCGAACTGCTGGTCCATCGAGTCGCCACCTACCAACGCAGCAAAGCGCAAATCGAGGAACTTGTTAAGCGCGAAGCCGTTGCGTAAGATCTGCAGACTCAGCTCGCGTGTCGGGGAGAGCACGAGCCCGCGAATACCGACGATCTTTGCGTGCGCCTTTAGGGTGTTCAGCATGGGGATGAGGAATGCCGCTGTCTTACCTGATCCGGTGCGGGCCATGGCGACTACATCGTTCCCCTGCAGCATCGGCGGGATCGCCTTGCGCTGGATCGGGGTGGGCACGGAAAAGCCCTGCTTTAGAATCGCATCGAGTAGTGGCTTTTCCAGGTTAAAGCTTTGAAAGCCGCCGCCCTTCTTCTTCGAGTCGGCCGCCGACTCCACGGCCGCCTCCCACGTTCCATGGCCAATCATGACGGCAACAATGCCCTACGTTGAAAAAGGTAGGGTGGAGAATATTGGCGCAGCAGCGGTCTTGTGGAACACGTCTCCTTCTCTGAGACCCGTCCAAATGCTTGGCTGCCGTTCAGGTGGACAACGAAAGAGAAAACAGAGGAAGCGGGGAAGGTATACACGAGAGTTAGGTGCAGTGGAAAGGAAAGCAGGAGCAGCGCATGCAGAAGGCATGCACGGGACTGCTTGAACACTTGCGGTGAGAACACAAAAATGGCGCGAGAGGGAGGAAGCGTGCGGCTCGTTCCACGTCACATACGTGTGCACCGGAAACAACCTTTCACACCCTCCCCCCCACCACCACCACCAAAAAAAAGTCTGCGTAGCTCACGTCCTACAGAGAGAGGCCTACACAGCAGCAAAAAAAAACCGAACCATAATATGCGGTATAGTCCTTCCTTTCCACCTCCCACACACACAAAAACATACTTACGGTGCGCGTACAGGAAGTCTTCTCTGTTTTCTCCCCTCCTACACAGCTCGGGCCTCCGCACACCTTGTGGCGTGCTGCATCCGCGATTGGGGCCGCAACCGGCACAAAGAAAGGTAACGAGAAGAACTTTTGACCTCGTTGTATGCAAACACCCATCTACATCTCTACACGCATACACACACACACACCAGAAAAGTGGCAGACCCGAGAAAAACAAAATAGCATCAGGAAAGGAAACAGCCCCCTCCCCCCCCTGAGGGATCCACTTACGTGCCGAAAATGCGATGATGCTCTTCATCCGACAGAGGCATTACGAGCGCCGCCTTTCCAGCCGCGAACGACCTCACAAACGGCTCCCTCATCGGACAACTCAGGTCGTAACTATCGAGGTAACTGGTGTACAGTCCTCCCTCACCAAAGTCCTGCGTCGGCAGCGCATGCGAACCGGTGCAGCTGACCGGCGAGGGCCCCGACGCAAAGCTAGCGGTCACAGCAGGAGACCGGTACAAGGAAAGCTTGCCATCGTAGAGCGGGTCGCGATCGAGGCGGTATGGAGAGTACTCCGAAGCAGGATACACGATGCGACGCAAGAGGCCCGGGGCATCTGGCGGATTGTATTCCCGCCTCGCCTGAGATACGGACAAGGGCTCGGCGGTGAGTAGCTCTGCTGCGCCGAGCTCGACAAGCTTCCGCATCGTCTCCCCGATGTTGGAAGCACCGTCTGAATCTGCCGAAAGGTTTTCCGACAGGCCTGCCGCGGCTACGGCCGCCGCTAGCTCGCTGTCTCCATTGTCGCCAGGCGGCGTCGGGGTAACAAGGTCGTACACGACGGCGTACTTCGTCTCTCCCTCCTCGGCGCCATCCACATCCTCCTCAGCGTTGTCGTAGGCTGTTGGAACCGTTAAATCGCCCGTGTGCGTGGTCGCCGTCGTGCTCTCCGCCTTGATGATGACGTCTGACACCTCTTCGAGCGTTGGCAGCGGCTCAAAGGGGAGGGTAACCACGACGCGTCCGGTGGCACGGTGCTTCACGTGCATGCCGCTCTCCCATGGCGTGCCAAACGCCTCACATAGCTCTTCCAGAGTGATTGTAGAGGGATCATCATCGATTTCGACAAAAGTCGTGGCTCCAAAATACACAGCGCACGTGCGGCGGCTTTTCGCCCGTGACGGAGCTGCTTGGGTATCAGACATATCCACTTGTGCGCAAGACATCACAGCAGCAGAAAGAGATAAGAGCGAGCGAGACAACAACAACAACAACAACAAAAAAAGACGCGCGCGTGGGCGCCGTCGCTACAACCTCTAAAGGCAGTCTCCGTTGAGGGTCTCCAGAAGTCCCGCGACGCGTGTTTGCGGTTCGCGTCACTCCGTTTCGCTAACTGAAGTTAACAGAGAGCACGACAGAGCAGACGGTGCGACGTCCAGTGCTGCTGAAACAAGAAACACGTCTCATGCGTGCGGGTTTTATGAGCTCCCCTTCTCTCTTCTCACCTTGTCCTTGGAGGGAAGAGGGTATTGGTGCTCGACCAAGGTGCCACAACGCAAGCGAAGCAAAGGGAAACGAAGACCAGAAGAGGAGGTAGGCATGACGGAGAGAGAGGGAGAAAACGAGGTGAAAGCCGAGCCAGACTCATCGGTTTTGTTGCATCGTTTTTTGTGGTTGTTGTTTCTCATGTTTGGGCAAACAAAAGTGCCAGTGACAGCGCGGTGGCGTCTCTTCTGGGCGGGCGCCGACGACGCGCATCGCACACTTCCTGTTGGAGCGACGCCACACACACACGCACACACAGAGAGAAAGAGACTGAAGGATTCGGGTGTGAGAGGATGCACACCATTCGCGTCCAGCAGCTGTGGCGATGCGGTGGGCATTACGCCTTTTCCGCCCAATGAAATACCTGACCATGGACGCCGTTACGTGGCACTTTCCGTGTCGGCTTCTTGGTCGTTTCACGAGTATTATTCTTGTAGCTCAGTTCTTTTTCTTTGGTGTGTGTGTGGGGGGGGGTTGGTGAGGAACTCGGCTCCCCTTCTGCTCGTTTGGGTTTCCCGCAATCAAGAGCACCACTACAACAGCATCACTCCCACAAAAGTGAAGACAGAGAACAAATATACAAAAGGGAACGAACGAAAGGAATGAGGAAGAGGGTTGGTGGGGAGGGAGGAGGAGGACGGAGGAGGGGGGGCAGAGTCCGCAAATATCAAGTGTTAACACACCAAAACGCGGCGATTGGGGCGTGTTGCCGGGACAAGCAACACACTCGTAAAAGACATCAGCATACGCGAGCATAGCGATGACGCACAGAAAAGTGTCACACGCACGCACACACGAAATAATGAAAAAAATGCGCCAAACATAATAATAAAACACACATACACACACACACACAAAGAAATGAAATCAGTGCCAGCGGACGCTGTCTGCTAGAACCTGTTCGACCAGAAGAGGAGAGTATGGCCGCACACATATGCCCTGCCTAATGCACGTGAAAGAAAGGGCGTTCTGAATGTGGACGGGAAAAAAGGGGGCCGGCTGCGCGGCGGCGATGGTGGCAAACGGCACCTGCAAAAATGGACGCTGGCATCGTGGCCGGCCAACGCGGCGGAGAGCCTCATGATTGGTGTTCTCTAATCATACACGCTGGCACACACACAAAACAAAAGTTCCGCATTGAATCGCCCCACTCGCCCTGTTAGTGCATCCTTGACACCAGCATCCTTGAGAGGAACAGGCTGGTGACAATGGGAAGGGGAAGGGGTGCAACAAGTGGCAGAACGGGGAGGAAGAGCAAAGGGATGCAGGGCCCTATCCGTGAGCGTGCACGCCTCTTTAGGCGGGTATGCGAGCCCCCCTGTTCCGGATACCTACCAAATTAATGTGTCAAAGACTTCTCAGTGAATGGTACGACGCAGGATGTGTGTGACAGAAGGAAGACCTAAAAGGTACGCCACCGGGCTGATGCTGGACGCCAGCGCTGAAACAAGACCCATGACGACCAAAATGGCCAGCTGGATGTACGGAAAAGGGAATGGCAGAGGCAGCTGCGTGAACAGGATGTTCTGCAGCTGCATCGTGTAGGCAACAACAAGGCCGACGATGAGGCCCATGACGCCAGACGAAACGACCAAGACAAAGGCCTCCCAGACGTACACGCGGTACACCTGGAAATGGGACATGCCCAAGCACAGCAGCACGCCAATCTCCTTGGAGGAGTCGAGCACGTTTGTCGTCATGCTGCTCATCAGAGAAAAGAAGCAAATGACCAAAATCATTATCTCGGCCACAACGAAGAAGAGATTCAGCACTTTGCCGGCCGTGGCCATGTCGCTCGTCGCATCCCTAATGTTCGTCACAGTCACTGTGTGACCCACCGCGGCAATGCTCCCGGTCAGCAGGTCACCGATGAAGTCGTACCAGTTCGGGTCACTCATGCGCAGCCGAATTTTCTCCACGTTTCCGTTCAAGACGCTTACGCGCGACTCGTTAAGATGCCGGAAGAGTCCAGGGATACTCAGCACGACGTCACCTTGTGCGTGGGTGTACTTGGACGTAGTTATGGCTGGGGCCGTGTCGAGCGTGGCGACAGGACGGATGGTGGCCCGACGAACGGCCTCGGCGTTTGAGGTCGCGTTTTGCACCGTTCTTATCTCGAGCAAAACGGCGCCGTCCGCGCTGCCGACGCCGAGGGTATCCGCCGCGCCAGAGGACAAGATCCCCCTGTAGAGGCCTTCAGAACTGTAGAGGGCCCGCACAAGCCCGTAGCGGCCCACGATGCTCTGGTAGTTGTCCACGTGCAGGTAAGTCCTATCCATGACCTCGAAGTAGTTAGGAGGGAGTGGTTTTAGGACTGTGACGGAGCTGCGTACGCGGCCAATCGAGTAGATTCTCGCGCCTTTCAGGGACGTAAGAGCGGAGCTGTTGTAGTCGTACGTGTAGGCAGAGATTATGCCGGTCTCCATCTGGTGTTCGATAATCTCCTCTATGGTCCAGTACTCTTCCATTGTCAGGCCCTTTGTTTCTACATACAGTTCGCAGCCCATGCGCTGGCGAGAGGAGTATTCGAAGGACACGAGCTGGATCTGCACCACCACCGTAATGAAAATGACAAAGGCGAGAGAAAGCGCGTACATCAACGACGTCTTTCGGTTGCGGCGCCGGTGCGCGCTGAGGCTCTTCTGCATGAACGAGAAGACAGCCCTGCTCTCCCAGAACAGCAGCAAATAGCTGATGCACGTCTGCGCCACCCGCTCGAAATTCATCGCGAGCAGTACGAGCCCCGCGAGCAGACCAATGAGAACGCCGAAGAAGATGTAGAAGATCAAGTTCAGGTTCATTGCGATTAACGCGGTGGGGAACAGGTAGTAGATCACGAAGCCGAAAGCAAAGAAGAGCAAGCCGAGGACGAGCATGGCCCCGTTCCACTGCGTCGAGTCGTCGCGCTGGATTTTGTATATGACGCCACTATTGCGGCCGCGCGAGGTGTTGATCGCGTCGGGAAGCCTCTGCGTCACGAGCGAGAGAATCGGAAAGAAAGAGGCCACAATAGGGATACCGAGGCCGGCGACCGTGGCCCACCCGAGAGAGGCCCTCGTGACCAACATGGGCAGCTGGACCTCTACGAGCTTCGCGAAAGCGATCCGAGCCCCCGTGTAAGTGCCTTGTCCGGCAGCCAGGCCGATGACCCACGCGGGCAAGGTAAAGGCATACGCGTTGGCGAGAACCAAAAAGATCAGATTCTCCTTCGTAAGGCCGATCATGCGCTGGATACCAAGCTCATACGTCTTCGTCTCGATTCCGACCGTGAGAAGGGTGTAGATCAGCACAACGCTGAGGAGCGCCAGCGCCAAGAGGATGACGGACATGATTAGCCCAACGAAGACGCTGAACAGCCGTGTCGCGTACAAGCCGCGCAGCTGCGGTGTGGAGCGGCTGACCTGCATGAACCCGAGAGACGACAGTACCCCCGAAGCCCACGCCACCACGTTCCTGCGAATGCTGTTGTAGCTTGTGAGGCCGTATGCCTTCAGTCGGGCCTCCGGATTCATGATGAAGTACACAGCAGACGCGCAGTCGCTCGGGTTCGTGTTGGCGACGCCCTCTACAGCAGCGGTGGACGTGCCCGGCGCCAGGCCCTTCGCTACATCGCGCAAGAACGTTTGGAAGGACACGACAACAAAGGTATCGACACCCGGGAACTTGCGGTAGTACTCGTGAATGATGGATACGACCTTGAACGGCATCATGACGTTCGACGAATCGTTATGCGTCAGATTGGCGAACGCGAATTGAATGTTGAGCTGAGCGTCTCCGTAGAGGATTATCGTGTCGCCCACATCCACCCCGCCCATGAGAACAGCTGCGCGGTGCGACAAGATCAGCTCTCCTTCGTTCAGCGTAGTCTCATTGTAGTCCTTGCCAAACCCCATGCGCGCCTCCGCCGTTGCGTCAATCGCCATGAGGTCCACAGCGGCCGTGCCGTTGGAGAAGCACCCATTCATGCAGAGATCAATGTCGTCGCACACACTTCCGTCCGCGTTGTACCACATCTGCGTCACGTTCTTGTCAGGGCAGGAGCGTGCGGTGCGAGCCATGTACATGTCCAAGAAGCGCGGGGCGCTGTATCCATAATTGGGGTCGCTTTCCGGAAACAGCTCTTTGATTCTTGTGTAGTTGATGCCCGTCGCCTTGCTCATGACACTGCCGGGCCCGATTACGAGGTCGAACTCGCCATGCGTCTCCTCGGAAAGACGGAGAAACAAAATCGGCATGTGTACCAGGATAGAAATCATCAGCACACACAGAAGTACAACGATGAGCACAGAGAAGAACCCGAGGCAGTAGCTGCAGGTACGCGTCTTGATATCCGCCCACGCCAGAGAGAGAAAGAGCCGCGTCATCTTGAGAGACATCCAGACGTTGTGCGTGACGCGACGGAGGAGTGCCCATGCGGACGGCGCGTCATCGTCGAACGCCAAATCAACTGCGAGGCGACGGTTCTGCTGGAGCGCCGGCAATTTGAGTACGTTGGGGTCACTGCTGGACGGCGTGACTGTATCGCTGTATGGCAGGGACTTGCTGTTGACAGCCTCACCCTCGTTTATGCGATCGATCGCGCCCACTTTCCTGAGCTTATCCACCTCTTTCACCACGTTCACCTGGCCAGTGATATCGTCATAGATGCCCTCCCTGAGCTCCAGATGCTCGGAGGCAGGCGATCGCCCCGTCGAGTGAAAGTGCTGCAAGCCCTCGCCTTGGCAGTTGGAGGAGGCCGCCGCCATTTGGGTACTGTTCTGAATTCGTGTCTGTATGTGTACACCAGGTGGAAGTTTAACGCGTTCGCGCCGCTGGCTGCCGCTACCCAGCAGCAGCCGAAATCGGAGCGAAAGGCTCTCGCGGCACGAGGAGACAGCAGAGGTGAATGAGGGGTGTCAGGGACTCCAGCGCACTCCTCTATGCGATGGGCACCAATGCACTCTCGTCTATAGAGTGTCGGCCGTGAATGCGCTCCCTCGCCCTCCTCCACAACTGGCATGCACGTCTACGCCCTCTCTCCGGGATGAGTGAGAGAGGCAAGATATGGAGATGGAGAAAACCCGAGCCAACAGCAACAAGCAATAGAGTCAGGAGTCGTCAACCAAGTCGGAGAAAGGGAGAGAAGGTAGCAACAACATGGGCCAACGCCTGAACCCTTAACAAGCTGGGAGTTCCACAACAAGCGCACACACGCACAAAAAAAAGACGCACAAGCAACCCAACAAAAGCACTCTCTTGCTCTACTCCTTCGCAACCTACTCACAGATGCAAGGACACAGAGTAAGAGTGGGGACGGTGTCTGGGGGAACCCTACGGCTGCAGGAACTCGAGACATGTGACCTTGGAGAGGGAGATTCAGCTGTCTGGGAAAGTAACCAATAGTGGGGAGATGAATGCCCATGCACAGGGAGAACAGGTGTGAGCTCCTTGAGTCAGGTGCTCCTCACTAAGCAAGCGGCACAAGAGACGCACACAGAAGTCAGAGGCCTAACAACAAAGGCAAGAGAAAGCGCAGATGCAAGCAGATCAAAACTTGACAGTTACGCGAGGCCACGAAGTACAAGCCTCTCCACTCCTCGCCACCCCACGAAAACAAAAAGAATGAAGCGGTGGCGCGTGCTCGTTGGCTGAGTCGCGCACAAACACAAAGGCGAAGCACGTGAAAATAAGCAACACGCGATGAATTTGCAAAATGGAGTGCAGGAGAGGAGCAGAGGAGGGCAAAAGTAGCGTAGCCAAGCACAGTGCAGCAGAAGGCTAGTCGCACGAGCCCTCTCCCCCAATAAGAAAAAGAGTGAGGGAGAAGAGGGCAAGAAAAAGCGTATGGAAAAAGAATCCGAAGATGAATGAAAGCAGATACAAGGCAGGGGAGGTCGCGTGAAGGAATGGAGGTGTTGGAGGTGAGGTGGAGTAAAAGAAAAATGCCCGGTTACGGTAAGCGGTGAAAGCAATGAAGCAAAATGTGAACTTTAGCAGAGACTTATAAGATGATGTCACACGCGTGTGCGGGCGGGTGGGAGTGGCTCTTTTTTTTCCGCGTGCGCGTGTAGGAAGAGGGGGCTAGCGCCTGTGCAGCTAAACAGGACGAAGAAGGCAAGAGATGGCGCGAGCAATCCGTTGTTGACCGTGATCCAAGTGTATGATTGATCTTCGAGTCTTCACGGTAAAATAAGAGCCGGCCACTGAGAGCCGGGCGAGGTGGTGGTGGTGGTGGGGGGGAGGAGTCGTTGCCGTGTTTGAGGTTAGAGATAGAGAGACAGAGATGGGCGGCGGAAAAGCGGGGTAGAGGGGAGAGAGAGAGTAAGTGTGAGGAGGTAGAGAGTGGCAAAAAAAAAAAAACGATATGGCGTTAGAGATGCGGCGACAGCGCGTCTCAGCGACGCGGATCACACGATACCTATCAATCGAAACCCTCATAGTGGGGCGACTAGGAGGTGGTCAAAGTGTCGGTCTGCAGCTTACGCAGATACGAACGGCCTCCACTGCTGCCGCAGCACGCTGGAAAGGAGGTCTAGAGGTGCAAGCGGGAGAGACCGAGGCACTGCAGCATTCTTTCGTTTATTGACCGGAAGGAGGATAAAGGAGGAAGGCATCCTCGCCCCATCACGCGCTTCTTTCCTTCTTCGTTTGTACGCTACAACAAGTTAAGTAGCGCGGAAAACAGAACAAACGGCACGGCGAGTACATTATCCCGTACCTGTATAGGTCGTAAAGACAGCCACAACACTTCACGCGTACAGCGGAGAGTTGTGGAAAAAGCCTGACGCACGTAGGCACGTTCGCATTGCGTTTCGATCGTTTTGTTGTTGTTGGTAAAAAGACGCCCCGTGACGGCTGTTCCCACGGTCCCCACATATGAAGAAATATACTGTCGTCGCAGGTCATTCAACAGCGCAAAGGCCCCGATAGTTTAGCCCTCCTTCACAGAGCACATCGAAGAATATCCTTAATAGACGGCGGCTGCAGCACATACTGCACTGAGGCCACGCTCGCCGCCAGATCACAAACGACTTTCAGTCCCATGATCTTGCAGAGCTGCACGAGTGGGAACAAAACAGGAACGTACAACTGCGTGAAAAAAAAAAAAACGGCGCGCTCTGCGCCAAAGCTGCCGGCGCGACCGCTATGCCCATAACACAACCGAGAGCACTGGGCGCATAGGGCAAGCTGAAGGTTTACTGGGCGTAAATGCGATGCAATCGACGATGCAGCATGGCAATTTACCAAAGCACGCCAATCCCTTTTGGAGAACTCCAGCACATTTGGTTGACATGCTGTTCGTGAGGGGAAATAGACAGCTGAGAGTGATCCGAAATCGGCTCACAATCGAGATGGTGCTAACGCCCCTCCCCGCATCCGAGAGCGAGACTATCTGCTCCGTAGCGCTGTGGTCAAGGTGTGTGGCGCTGAGTCCGTACCGTACGAGACTCCTAACCGCATCGCAGTCCTTACCTGACCGAGACCGCACAAAGAGTGTGGGGACGCCAAGCACGTAGCACCTCCGGTAGGGAGTGCTGCTTTCTTGCGCAGCGACAGGACGGGCAGCAAGCACCTCGCCCATGTTTTTTTCCTTTTTTTCGGGGACGTCGTCATGGGAAACATGGCCGAGGTACTCGTGCCGGACGTCGCCACCCCCCTCCCCACCCACCCCTACACACATAAACTCCTCGTTCTCAGCGCCGTCCCCGTGGCGTTTGGACTTGTGCACGCATCGCTACAACGCGCTCACAGTTCTCGAGCCAGAGAAACAGGCTGACGGAGGTATGCAGGGCTAAGAGGCGGCTCGCCGTGGTGGCGACAAGACATGTATGATGCCCGTTCTTCGTGTAGAAGGAGCCGACAAGGGCGTAACAGCCAACGTCACTATTTGCTCATGAGTGCAAGGTGTGGGTCGGCAACTTCATAGACGCCGTGCGGAATCAAAGTAATGATGGAACTGAAGGACTGCGTGTGCCCAAGCCTTCGCGCACGCGCACCCCAAGAGGGGGCCGTACGCTGCACCTGGCCATGATGCACGTTCTACACTTGAGGCCCTATACAGCTGTCTCCCTCACCCGAGCGCCGCGCAAAGGTAATGCTTCAGTTGCAGCAGGTCGTTCAAGCACAGTGCTCTGCCTTCGCCTTTGGCTGCAGATGCGCTCCCCGTCCTGCGCCAGTGTCGGCTCGTACCCGTACTGAACACCTTCACTGCCCTGCATGCGCGTTCGAGCGTAGGGAGGTATGGTCACCACTTCCGGGCGGTGACCAGAGGAAAGATGCACGGTAATCTCGGAACGGAGGAAGCGCAACGTCAAGCATTCCACCGACAGCACCTCCACCTGGAATGCGGCCGTGATAAAGCCAATGAGTCCGACCGAGAACACCTACATAAGTACTGCTCGGCGAACACGGCGAAGGTGCACTCAGAGGCTCTTCTCTGTCGGCCGTCGCACCAGCGCAGCGCCACCCAGGGCCTCCTCGCCGACGTGCGTAGCGGTAAACATCGCTCTGACCTCTCCCTACGCCATGGATGCATGACCCTGTCACCAACAGAAGCGCTCTGGCATCTGGCCGGGATAGGGGGGAGGGGCTGCGTGGCTTGCCCAGAGAGTTGGGCACTAGACTCTGAGACATTACACCTTGCGAGGTGTTGCCCTCCATCCACCCCCGTCTTGAAGGGCGTTGAGGATAACATCACGAAAAAAAAATACAATGCAAGACGGATTTGTGTACATCTGTGTGCATCACTGAGCTTCAAAGATTTGAAAGCCTTCACCATCGCGGTCGCCGAGTACCGCCGATTTGTGGCAGAGGGGGACGGGCACCACGCGAGACAGTGCACTGCAGGGTGGGACTCTTCAGAGGTGGTGGTGGTTCTGTTCGCTCCACTGAGGCGACGATGTCATGTGTTTGCTTGAGCTGCATCCTATTTTTGTCCACTTGATAGCCGGCGCGACCGTCCTGTCGGCAGCGACGACACAGAAATAGAAGTCGTTCTCGCGGAGTATCGACGGCAGTAGACTCAGCCGTGAACTCCGGCGGGGTCTGCACAGATGCGTCGACTTGTTTCCGCGCATGGGGTGGAGTCGCAGAAGTCTCCGTAGTTGCTTCTGACGATGCGTTCAGGCTCGACCCGTGTAGCAGCACATCAGCCTCGAAATCTGGAAATCTCCCAAAAAGACTGCGTAGCGTACGACACGTGGACGGTGACAGCGCTGGCGAAGCGCCGTTCATGGAGCCCGGTGCTGTTGCTACAGACGCGGGCCTGTCTAGAGTTGTTACTCTTGTCACATCAGAGAGCCTTTGTGAGGCTGTCGACGTCTGACGGATGCAGGACGCTTGCAAGACCTTCCACATGTCGTGCGCGACGCTGTGCAAATCCGCTGCCAGGTTACCGAGACGCCGAGTAAGCCTTTGCACCTGGCGCTCCCGCATCATCTTATTGAGTACGTGATGTGTGTAGTGAATGGGGTGTACGGTCCACAGTTGCATGCCAGTGCTCACGCGCGTGTAGGGGGCGGCATTGATGACGGCAAGATCAGTTTCAAGGTTGTTCCTCGGCACTGGTAGTACTGAGTCGTGCTCTGCGGTGCGTCCCAGGTGCTCGAGTGCGTCGAGGCACGAGAGAACATGCTCTTTGCACCCATCACCGGCATTTGCCAACTCGCGCAACCGCAGCTTCCAGGATTCGAGCGCGCCCATGTCGAAGACAACCACAGCCATTGGGCTAGGAGTACGGTTGCAACGTTCTTGTCTCACCACGCAAGCAGCGCGGCAAATGTTCGATGGGCAACAAGGAACGACAACAAAGAAAACAGAAGATAACAGGAATAAAACGCCGATATCTTTGTGTGCTGCCCAATGTCCTGCCAGGCGGCACTACCCACGAGTGTTCAGAGACTTACGCGGCCCTTGAGCGCCTGAGAAAAAATCACGAGTGGAAGCAGTGGCGGGATAGGGGAGGTGGGATGGAGGGAGAAGGGCATCATCCCAGGCCATGCTCTTACAAAAGGCAGTAGCGGTGTACAGCAAGGCAGCAGGCACTTGAAACACGTGAGTGCCGTTGTCACAGCGTTATAGGAAACGACAGCGTGCACGTGCAGGTAACCATCAGCACGCCGCTACTCGTTGTGCTCGAGAGCGCGTCAGGCCGCAAAGGCGTAACCACGCCGATGCTGCCCGCTCCGCATCAAGAGTCTTTCACTGAAACGCAACAAAACCGATGGATGCTGGCGCAACGCTGCTGCCGTCTGATAGGTAAAGAAACGCAGCATCGATTCCAGTACTACGGTTTCTCTCCGTTTATTCGTTTATTTACATACCGATTCCAGACCGGGCGCCAGCAACAAATTCCAGTGAAACCGGAGAGCGCAGAGCAAAAAAGACCACCTCCGAATGGCCGAACGAAAATGAGCTGCCCTTGCGAGGAGCGGAGAAAAGTTCGCACGCCAAGCGGAGAAAGACGGGGCAAAGCGTGCATTCGTCCCGACATATCCATAGTCCCCCACAAGTTCACAAATCCGCGTGCATGCCCACCTCTGTGGCGCCACGGCCACATCCCGGTGGCTCAAGACAAACCGCCCTGCCGCCGAAGCGGGCCATGCGGCTAAGCAGGGATCTTCTTGTCCTTTTCGCCGGACCCTCTTCGAGTGTGCGGAAGATAGGAAAACAAAAGTAGGGGGTGCGTTGCAAGTCGTGAAAGACACTGTAAGCTACATCGAAGCATTTTTTTTGATGTGGGAAACAACGGTTTTGAAGCACCACCAAAAACCACGCAAACGAAGAAAAGGGATCGGCCGTCTTTCACGTACAACCACATTCGTGTAGGCTGCACAGATGCCATCATCTGCCGTGGAAGCGCTCGGCCAACAGAACGAAAACAACGACAACACAGCGAGTTGGAATAGCAAGAAGCAGGAGAAATACGATGTCTGGGACTCTGCACGACCATGTCGACGATCAGGCCATCGCCTTGACATGGCGGACCATCTTTCTCTCCTCGTTGTCTTCATTTGTGTTCGGTCAGGTGTAGCGCGACAAAGACGATCAGCGCACCCGATGAACAACAAACCAGGCAAACCAACAACAAAAAACGACAAAACGACGGTGCTGCCCACCCGCTGCCCTTTGCAGTATTCGCAACATGAAACAGACAACCCCTGCACCTGATCCTTTCCCATGGAGGAGGAGGCTGCCCGTGCGATTTGGTTATGCGATACACGGCAACAGGAGGAAGAGGAAGCGGAGTGGAAAGGGGGAGGGCACAGAATCGTCCTAGGAGACGACTAGGTCATACTCAGTGCGGCGCAAATAGCGTAGAGCTTGGACACATCCATCGGCATGCTACTCGACAGAGGCGCGCCTACGTTGTCCAACGCTGAGGAAGAGCCTGGGAACAACGGTACCCACGTCGGCGCCAGCGCATGGGGTTCCGAGGAATCTCGTTTCCCATCGAGAGGCGTCTCAACGGTGACCTTCTTGTGAAGTTTGCTCTGTGAAGTGCTCTGCAGCGATCCTCGAGCAAAGCTGACAGACTGCACCCGCGACGGCCCGCTCCCCGGCGTCGGCGCGTCACCGGATCGATTTGACACGGATAAACTATTCGCCGATGGAGTTGCTCCTTCCATGTTGACGCCGACGTCCCCATCGACTGACATGTCCTCAGGGAACCTGTTCAAATCGGACGGCGTCAACGCAGCGACGCGCGCAGCGAGGTCCTGCAGCTGCACAGACAAGTTCTCGCTGTACTCTTGCTGCAGATACGCTGGAATGGTAGTCTCTGGCCAGGCTCTGCTCTTTGAGGCACCGCTTTTCTTAGCGCTCTTCCTGCCTCCACCCTTCTTGTTCGCCGCGGCGCCGCCGACTCCAGGCACGCTCGTCGACAATGGCGGCGCAAAGCCGAGTGCACGCACGAGGCTCAGCAGCCCATAGTCCGGCAACTGCTCTCCCTCGCCTGCACTGCCATTGCCGTTCGCGGCTGTCTGCACGCTGGAGAGAGACTTGCGCGGCTGCGATAAGTGGCGCTTCTTTCTGCCTTTGCCAGACCCTCCCGCGCCCTTGGCGGGAACGGCAGCTGCAGCCCTTTCCATGTGCTTCTGGGCTTCGGCAAGCACCTTCTTTGTTGTCCACACGCTTGCGACGTCGGGGTACAGAGCGTCAACGTCGACGGCTCCCGGCGAGAGAGACATGCTCGCACCAACCCTTGCCCGGCTGCTGAGTATCGATGCCGGTTGCAGAAGCTCCGTTTGCAATGCTGAGAGAGTGCGACGCAGCGGGTTAGCGTCGCCGTTGTGACCCTTTTGCATCCGCGTCAGTGCTCGGGCGTACTGTTGCCGCGTGATTCGGTCGAAGATGTCCCACTCGGGAAACTCCTCCACTACGGTGGCGTCCTTGTTCACTGCCGCCGCCCGCACCGCCCACACTGCATCACCTGGGACGGCATCGGAGCAGCACACGGGGACCGCGAGCTTGACGATACGGTGGACAAGCGCCTCGGCGGTGCCGGCGCTCACCTCGCCCCACACAATGTAGCTCATGCGGAGAGCGAAGGCGATGTTCAGCAGCGAGCAGCTGTCCGCCTCCTCGCGCAGGTTCCATTTTCCCTGGTCCGCCGCGTTGCCGGGGCCCTGCTTCACGCTGCCTTCTCCGTCAGCCGTGAAGCAACCTCTCCCGTGACGCGGCGGCACGTTCAGCAGCAGTGGCGCGTCGGTGAATTGCTCAAACCTCACCTCATCCTCAAGGCGAAGCAGTTCATCGTACCGCACCAAATGGTTCAGCACGGCTAGCGCGTGCTGCGATGTGCCGCTGATGGTCGAAAAGGCATCCGTCAGGCCCTTCTTGAGACACGCTATCGGGATCAGCCCGTCACAATCTTCAGCGCCTTCGGCGGCATACAACTCATGGCGTGCGGCACAGCAGCGCAGCACACTATGCATGAGGAAGGATTGCTGCTGTTCAAACACGTCGAGCACAATGGTGAGGTAGGCATCATAGAAGTGGCTGTTCGACTTGGTTACCGGGTCCACACTGAAGAGGGCAGAAGGCCGGATTAGATGAGAGGGCTGATCCAGCGACAGCGCGAAGCGCAGCCGTTGCAAGTGAAGTCCGGTGAGAGGCAGATGCCCAACAATCGCGTACGGGTCGAGTACGGAGGAGGAGTCGCGGCCCCGGTCGCTGCTACGACCGAATAAGGAGCGAAGAAGGGAAAAACGGGGCGTACCGCAGCACGAGACGGCGTACGTGGCAAGGCAGTGGCGCTGCACCAACGCGAGAACATCCTCTTCCGCCAGAAAGCCTCGCGTCGCGCTCAGATACTTGGCTGTCTCGTGACGACTCTTGCGCTCTGATCGGCGCCTGCGGAGGTGGTCGAGCTCCTTTCCAGGCTTCATCGGCTTCCCCTTGGCTTGCGCAACATCTTCGCCCTTCTGCTTCCGGTACTGGTGGCGGAACGTATCCAGCAGCTGTGTGTGCGGACCGAGAATGTTCAGCACCCGCTCTTCCAGCGCCGTCCACTCCGGCGGCGCCTCACCAAACGAGAAGGCGGCGAGACGAGCCCCTGTGGGGTTCTCCGCATTGTCACCCACTCCCGCATCGCCGTCGCCACGCTCCGCGCCCTGTTCGCCTTGCATAAACCCCCGCCGCTCGAGCAGGTAGGCGCGGATGTTGTGCAGAAGCCGCAACTCGCGGGTGCGCTGCGACACTGGCAGCGCGGAAGAGTGCGTCTCTGCCGTGCAGGAGTCCTCCATCCTCCCCTCCTGTCGCTGCCCCGTCGTCGCGGACGAGGCTGTGGAGGGGTGCACCTGTGTCTCCGCACGTGCGTGAAAGGGCAAGATGCTCCCGTAGCCATCACCGTCGCTGTCCGTCTCAATATCTTCTTCCTCGCCGTCCAGCAAAGCATCGTCAATCACGTCAACGACACGGGTGAGCGCCATCAGCGGGTCCTCCACCTTCTTCGGCGTGGCGGGTGAGCTGGACGGCTGCCCGGCGGCTGTGCAAGTCGCACCGCTGTGCATGCCAGCCGAAAGGCACTGCAGCCGCCACTCCAACAGCGCCACGCTCTCAAGCTGAAAGGCCTCGAGACCTGCAAAGAAGTTCACCGCCACCATCTCCGGAACCATCTGATGCGCGACGAGGTAAAAGAGGCGGAAGTCCGGGTCCAAGTCTTTGTACTCCAGCGTGTAGTAGTAGAGCGCCGCCAGCATCTCGCGCGCCTCTTCAGCAAGAATGCTCACCTCCTCTGGGGTCGGCGTTTCACTCGTCGGCGAGGCGGCGTCCTGCTTGGTCGCCGCGGATCTGCCCGGCTGTAGCACCACAGCGAAGAAGATGCGTCCACTGTCCCACACCGAGTCTAGTGCTGCCTTTGCGCCGGGAGAGGGGATGTTGGCCGCGACCCTGCCGCCAAGTTTCGCGTCGGATGCCCCGCGGGTGAGCACGCCACGCACATTTAAAAGGGTTGCCTTGCTAGGTGGCACCCCAGGCTTCGTGTGCGCCGCGATCCCCGAGCCCGCTTGCTGCGAGGCGAAGCGCGTCGAGAAGTCGACGAGAGCCGCCAGGAATGTTTGATTCACGCCGACGTCGTCTTCGTCATCGTCGCTCTCATCGGCGCGGTCGCTATTCTCGTACACGGCGGGCAAGCATTCACCGGTTGGCGAGAGCCTGTTCTCGGTCTTTCCATTTTGCTCGGTGCCCTCAAGTTCCCGCTTGCTTGTCCGCTTCGCGTTGACAGCGTTCACACGCGCGTTCATCTGCTGCGAAAAGGCTGACAGTCGCTCTTTCCAGAAGCAGCGGAGCACAAAGCGAATGGTACCCTCGTTGTAGTGGCGCTTGTTTGAGGTCGTGGAGAGGAGAGTGTGCACACGCTCCTCCTCCGCTGTGGACGCCGGCTCTGCCGCCGTGGAGTCCGTCACTTCCGCTGAGGGAGCTGCTGCCTCCACGGGCGGCGATTGCATCAGGATCGCCCCGGTGCGCGAGCGTAGCGGCAGCAGCACAGAGGCAAGAGTCAGGAGCGGCACACACTTGCGGTGCAGTTCCGCACTCTCCGGGTCGTCGTCCTGGCCTCTGAGGTAGTCGATGCTGTAGCGCTCGTGCCATCGGATGACACGGCACGCCACCGACCCTTGCAGGGTGGTGCGCAGCTGCTTCGATCGGCCGCGGCGACTCAGATCGGCTGTCGTTTCGTCGACCATGGTGCGGAAGACGAGGCGGAAGTCGTACTCCTGTGCAACGAGACGGCCGCCCTGCGGTGACCGGCTGAAGATCAACCCGTACAACGGCTCCATGGCCGCCAGAGTGGCGGCGGCGGCCTCTGGGGATACCTCTCGACCCTTCTCTGCCTGCCCCACCATAAGGAGCAGACGCTGTTGCACCTCCATCGGATTCTCGAGTGCCACGTAGTCTCCCTGGTGCCGCGCAAGACGCACAAACATGTACACGGACCACAACGGCCTTGTGGTGAGCATGTAGTCCACATACGAGTAACGCCCGTCTAGCGTGCTAAGCTCTTCGTAGCCCCACCGCAGCTTCTCGTACTTCTCCTCCAGCGACCGCTGTCGCCGCTCGCACAGGGACACGTAAACGTCACGACGCGCGATTCGCCGCTCCAGTCGCTCTAGGTAATGAAACACGTCGGTGAGGTGGTTGTGCGCAGCGACGGCCTCCTTTTCTGTGTTCTCGAAGGCGCGGCGGGTCTCCTGCAGGGCTCGCTCAGTCTCGCGCCACAGCTGACCCAGCCGCACGATCTCCTGCTTCGCGTCGCTAAGCTGGCTATAAACGATCTGCTTTGCACGCTGGTTCTGCTGCTTGTTCTTCCTTGTCGCCGCTGTCACAGCGTCGTTGGCCCGGTCTTTCCAGCCATCAAGTTCTCGCCGCATCACCTCCACTTGTCCTTTCATGGCGTGGTGCTGCGCTGCCCACCGAGCCGTTGCCTCCTCCGATGTCTTCATCTTCTCGGCTAATTGCCGGTTTTCCACCTCCAGCTCGTGCAGCCGCACACACTTGGAGTTGAACGCGGCTTCCAGCTGCTGCAGCTGCGCGCGCAGGTACGTCACCTCGTACCCCTGCTGGTCTACCAACAACACCGTGCCGTCTGCCGCGCAGACGGCGCTGGGAGGCGCTGCGGACAGGCTATTTCGCGTGCCCTCGTGGAGGTCAAGGGCAGCAATTTGGTCCTGTGGGTTGAATCTGCCGTGCACCTCACACGCGCCGCCATGCGGCAGGGGCGGCGATGCTTGACGAGTCTCGTCCGAGGAGGTTGCGCCACCGTCCATGGCGATGTCCTCAGAAAAGGCGCTGCTCTTCACGGCTTCATCATTCCTTACCGATTCCAGCGCAATATTGCGGATACCGCGCCGATTTGCTGGCGTACAGGATGGTGGCAGGGTTTCATTCCACTGAATGCTCTCATCCTGCGAGAGATGCGGAACCGCAGGAGACGATGACATGGATGGAAAGCCGCCGAAAAACGTCTTTCTACCGTCCGAGTAGCGACAGCTACCGGCCTGATCTGCCCGTGGCCACTCAGCTCGCGAGTCCTGTAGCAGTGCGCTAAAGCCGACGGAGGAGGCAGGCAGGAAAGAGACGCTGCCGTAGCCAAACAAGTCGCCAGCGGAAACACTGCCCGGCACAGCGCCGTTGCTCACGGTCGCTTGAGCAGGGATCGTAGGCAGGGCTGGCACTCCGGTGAGAGCGCGAGCAGCTTGACGGACACCGGTACTTTCCAGTGGGTCGACGAGAAGCGGTCGTTCTCCGTTCGTGAGCGACACCTCCGAAGCTTTGAGGCGCACGACATGCATCACCTCGCGGTCGAGGAGACCGCGCACGTCATCGCCATAGACTTCGGGGTGGCTACACACGTACTGGAGGCAGCGTCGCAGCGCAGCTAGCGGGTCCATGACGACATGACGAGCCCGTGCAACCTCTTCCGGTGACAGGGGCATCAACGCTGCGTGTGTTCGTATGGGCGAGAGCGACGACGAGCTTTCGCATTGCCGCAAGCTCTTCAAGGAGGCAGTCTGAGGCGGCGGCGGCGAAGTTGTCGAGGTGTCGCCGGCTCCACTGAGGAGGGGAAGGGTCGACACATTCTTGGCGGAGGAGCTTGTTCGCGCTGTGGTGGCAGCCGGCGCACTCGGCCGCAATTTCTTTTGAAAAGGCCCGCTAGTGTACATTGACCACAAAAAAACATATACATATATGTGCTGGCCGTGTAAAGTTGCCTTCTTGGTAGTTCACCGCAGTGCCTCGTCCCTTGTGCATGTGGGGGCGTGGTAGTGATAGGGGCAGTGGAGACTCAAGCTGGAGACGAGGAGGGAGGCAGAAGGAGACAACGAGGCGCGTGAAACGAAGAGTAAGTAGCGCGACGACGGCGAGGAAACAGATTCAAGTTGCAGCAGAGGCACAAATGTATAAGCGCACAAGTGTGCATCTGCGCTGCGTGCCAACGCTTGCATGAGACAGGGATCCGGTCGGCCGATGAACAGCGTACATCGCGCCGGTCTGAACTGGTGAGCTGCGCCCGGTGCTCTTCAACGCCTAAAGCGCCGCAGCAGAGAGTCGGATGGGGAGTGCTATGACCCGCCCAGGCACACACACACACACACACGCACATTAGCACACAACACGGTAGCAATACAAGAGCATCCAGCAGCGAGCGAAAGCGAAACAAACAGTAGGCAGGTGCCAGCACACGACGTCCCACCCACGGGCATGCACAGAATAACGGCTACGAGTGACATGGCTCGCTACTTGCACACACCATAAACCCAAGAGCAACCGCGATTGCAACTGCAACTCGCCACTCGCCGTAGTCGCCGACACTTGCTTACTGTGCCTTCGAAAAACGCCATCTAATACGCACACATATATATATATATGCCAGCGGAAGCAGTATAGAGCGAAGCGCGAAGCGTATATTACGCGCCAACACCTACGACGGCCTGGTGTTGCAGGGGTTCACAGTGAACATTTCGCTCTCTCCCTTTTTTGAGGCGAAGATTCCAAAAGGTGGCCTTGATGTGTATGTCGCATGCTCCATCTGTGCCCCTGCATTCAGCTTCGGAGTATTGCGCCACAGGTGATGAGCAGACGAAGATACAGCAAAGAGAGAACGAGGTATGCGGGAAAGCGCATCAAGACGGCCTCGAGCACTCACATGCCGAGAGGGTTGTCGGCTTTGCACGTTTCGGAGGTGTCACGTGGGAGAGAAAGGCTGGAAGTCTCCCTGGATGCAGCCTGCAAGGCGTCGTCCTCGCGGTATTGCCGGTTTCGATCGCCCAGCGAGGCGAGCAGAGCCACCATCTCGGCCTTGCCGTGCTCTTCGCAGTACTTAATCCATGGAGACTCCAGCAGCTCAAAGGCGCTGCTCCGGTCATCTGGGTCTTGTCGAAGACACGAATCGATGAAGTCCTGCGTCTCCTGACTACACCCGGTCTCATCCATAAGTGGATACTTTTCCACGCTGTTGATCTCGCGCAGCAGCGCCATGAACCCCTTGCTCACTGAAGAAAACGGGTAGTGGCCGAGCAACATCTGCGCCACCACCACACCTACGCTCCAGATGTCGCTCGGCGTGCTGTAGCGCCGCCCTTGAATTCGCTCCGGGCTCATGTACGTCGCTGTACCGACAAATGAGTTGACGCCGATCGTCTCGGCACTTGTCGCGATGCCGAAGTCAGCCAACTTGACGCAGCCGGTGGTGGAGAGAAGCACGTTTGCTGGCTTGATGTCGCGATGGATCTGGCGCAGGGACTTGTGCTGATTTGGCTCCGTCACGATGTTCGATTTCGTGTGTAGTACGGCGAGGGCGTGCAGCATCTGCGATGCGATGTAGCCGCACACCGTTGGTGGAATCTTCACCTTCTCCGCGATGAGCTCGTCTATGTTCCCCCAGTCCATGTACTCCATTACTAGTCGAAGTGCCCGGTTACGGTAGAAGGCGTTGTACAGGTTCACCGTGTACTCGTTCGACTGCGCGGAGAAGATGTTGCGCAGTTCTGCGGCGACAGTCTGACGAGTGCGGGTGTCGAGCGTGACGGGAATCGTGATCTTCTTCACTGCAAAGACAGACTTGTCCGCCGTCACATACATGGAGACGTTGCCCTGCGTGCCCTGGCCGAGTTGGCGAACGCGCTTCAGATTTTCGAAGTTGAGATCTGGTCGACGCACCTGCAGATCCCCTTCTCCGGTAAACTCAACACCACGAGGGCCTACGCGGATGTTTCCCACAGTGAGCTCATCGCTCTCCTCCGGCAGCTCCGGAGGCAGCGTGGACTTCTTTGCGGGCAGGGGCTTCAGTTTCGGCGGCATAGCGGACAACGAACGACAGTCGATAACACCAAAACAAACAAGCAAAAAAAAACGGGAGGGCACCCCACAGAGGCTAACGTGCAGTCTGCGGTAGGAATCCCGTAGAGGGTGAACGGCACCGGCGATCGCGAAGAGAAGACAAACAGTGACACGCACAGACTGAGCGACGGGCAAGCAAACACGCTAAGAGAGAAAGAGTAGAAGCCGAAGGAGCAGACAAATACAGCGAAGGAATGAACAACAGAGCGATGAAGGAGAGATACAGCTTCACGCAAACTCGAGGCAACGAGCAGGCTAAAGACGCAGAGAAGCACACCCGGCAGAAGACACAGTGGGAGAGCTTCGTTTTCCTTTTTTCCTTTTACTGTTCACCCAGTAATGACACAAAATGCCGGCGCACACTGCGCGAGAGGAGATGCGGGCAATACGGCGAACCCACTCTCGTGCGGGTTCGTCCACTTGCGATGAAAACGACAAGAGGCCTTTGTAAGAAGCAGGGAAAGGAGGAGAGGTTGGTGGTGGGTAGGTAGGGAATACGTTAAGCCTTGAGTGGTATTCTTTTTTTGCCGCTGGTATTGTTGGCGTTTTTCTTTTCAAGTAGTATATATATATATATATGTTTGTGTGTCTGCGTGTGTGTTTCTCCTTTCCTTTTTAAATGGTCTCTTTGGTGCTGTTGCCGTTTCTTTTTCGCTTGTTTGTTTGCTTGTCGTTTTGTTGCTTGCGTATGTGTAGTATGTGCGCGCGGTGGCAGGAAAGGGAGAGAGGCAGCGGGAAGATGATCGGATGTCCGAGCTGTAAGGCGAGAATCCTTGTCGGCTTCGTCAACAACCTGCAACGGACGCAGTCGCCAATACGAGCTCGTATATGGAAAACGTATCTAAAAAACAGCTAAAGTTCAAGGCAGTTAACCAATAGAGTCCTCCTTCGTGTCTAAATTTGAGTCCGTGTGCGTGGTGCGCTTTCTTCGTCGGTGGTCGCCAGAGACGGTGTATAACTTCTTTGGCTGTGGTGGAGGTGGTGGTAGCGGGGGGAGTACAGTGGTCTCCCACACAACGTCTTTGGATAAAGACGCTGAATAGAGAAAAAGCGGGGCAGGGGGGGGACGATGACAGAAACTCAAAACACACAGGTGCGAGAGCGCAGCTGGGTGAGAGGAGGTGAGGCTACACAGGGTAAAGCTACGGAAATAAATGCGCAGTCGTACAGCCATTTTGCGTGCAGCGACAGCACCCATGGGCATGGACTTGTACGCACATCTTCAGGTCAGCGTATAGGAGCAGACACCCACCCCACCTCGAGGGAAGCGGAACGCAGTGGCGACAGCAGCAACGGAAACGCGAGTACGCGGCATCAAGGCCAAAGTGCAAAACACAGATACAGATAGGGAGTGTGTTTGTGGAAAAGCCAAAGAAGAATGCGCGGTCGGCTGGGCAGGTGCAGCGATAACTCGCACAAAAACATGTCGAGTCCCTCGACATTCCTGTCCCTCCTCTGCCTCGCCTCACCGCAACACACTCGAACCTGCAAGCGTAGGAGGAGTTGTGTGTGCTGCATCACCACATGACATCGAGGGTCCGACGTGGCTCGGAACAGCTGAGAGAAGCACAGGCACCAAGAAGATATGGCACCAATCTCTTGCTTCTCACCTTTCACCGCCTTTCGCGAACGCCGTTTCGACATGCCTTTGCTCGCAACTCTCCCTCCGCCCTAACTTTCGCACAAGTAGGCGATAGCGGGTAGGTCGCGCATCTTGTGGGCGCCCGTCCTCTCCTTCCATTGCATCTTCTGCCTCCCCGAGAGAGGATGTCCAGCCTAGCAGGGCTAGGGCGAATCCTATTTGTCCTCCTCCTTTACCCCTGCGCCTATTTTTTTTTGTCCGTATCTGTGGGGCCCAATCCACCGCGGCGCGAGAAAACCCGAAAGGAATCCGGAAGAGAAACAAAGAAACGAGGGCAACTCACGCAGAGAACTCAACAAGGGAGAACCGAGCCCGAATCGAGCCAACCGAAAGCGCCGTGCACCTCCAACTTTCGTTTCGTCCCTCCGCTCATCCTCTCTCTACACACACAAACACGCATATTTTTTTCCGTTGCTTCAGCTGTCTTCAGCGTGCTCGCTGCCCAGCGCTGTGAAGACCACCCGCACGAGGAAGCTGGGTGAGGCGAAACGGCCCGCAAAAAAAAACAGTAAAGAGCACACACACACACTCCGCCGCAGCAGACAAACCTCGGCGACAGCCAGAAACGACCAACACCACAACAAATAGATTGAGTCGTCGAGAGAGAGAGAGAAGCGGGGGAGGGGGAAGGGCAGAGACGGAGAGTCGCGCAAGCATGCGCGAACAGACGCAGACAGGCGGTGCTGTGAAGAAAGGCGCACATGTGCTCGAGCTCTTCCTTGCATAACGCGTGCGAAAAGGGAAAGAGGAGAAAGGCGCGGGTGGAGCAGAGATCAATGGCGCAGGCGCACCATCACTATCCTCTTGCGCGCAACGCTGTCATCTTCCCAGACTTCGAAATACTGCGGCAGCATGCGCACTGCGCGTCCGACGGAGCCGAAGTGGTCCGACAAGGTATTGGCTGCAGGCACGGATAAGTGCATCCCGACAAGCGCCTTGATCGAAATGCCGTCTTCGCCAATGGGCAGTTGAAGTAGTTCAGCAATGGCCTCCTCCACACTCGTCTGTGGCCGCGACGCCGCCGGTGCTGCGCCTGGCTGGGCCGCCGTCTTTTTGCGAATCATTGTTCTGCCCTTCTCAACGTACACATCGATGCGCTTGCTGGCAGCCAAGTTGAGTACCTGCGGAAGGGCTGCACGCATCACCGGCGGTAGCTTCGCCATCATCTCTATATAGGGCACAGGATGGTCCGGCAGCAGGTTGGCAATCTCGTCATAGAGTACCTCGTGCTGCATGAGCGGATTATCAGGGTCCAGAAGCAGCAGGTGACGCCGGAAACTCGGGATCGCACCTTCCCCGAGGACGCGCACGAACTTCTTGCGCTCGGCCTCGCCGAGGAGGGAGGCCGATCGGTCTGGATTGTCATCGAAGTCCTCTGGCAGAACCACACGATGAGCATAGCGGAACGCGCGTTCCATGGGTGGAATAGGTGCCACGGTGCCCCTCGGGTCATGTGCGATGACGTACATAAGATCCCCGCTAAGCTCAAACACTTTGCCGTGGTAGCGCAGGAAACCAACCAGTCCTCGGTAACGCTCACGGAGGTGGCTTCGCTGCTCCACTGTGAAGCCCGCATACAAACGCTCCACTGCAACCCAACGCCATACCTCATCTACCGCGTTCACCACCCGCCATCGTTTCCGCCGGCAACGACGGAAAAAGCAGTCAGCAGTGGGCGACTGCAGCGAAGGCGGCGAGGCGAGGAAGCTTGCAGCGATCGAGAGCAGATCTGGATCGGGCGACGTGGTTTCGTCCAAGTCACTGAGACTGCGAGGCGCCACATCTGGTGGAAGGCGCCGAATGTAGATTTCTTCCAGGGGCAATCCAAATGCGGTTACAGCATCCATGGATGCACCTCTCGCAGGTGCTCGCTGTGATTGCGAGTACCTCTCGTGCGGCAAAGACGGTGAGTCCGGGTCGTGGTTCCCCCTGCCACCCCGGTAGATATCATCCGAGTTGCCTCTGTGCTGATCCACCTCCCCGTCGTCGTCCTCACCTTGCTCGATGGGCCCCGCCTCATCAGCGTCTTCACCAAAGACCATGGCATCGCGCTCGGAGTCCAGCTCGGTGCCAACGCTTCTACGATCCTCAACAAGGCTATCCAATCCAATCAGCTCCTCCGTCACCGCTTGCTTGAACACCCTTTCTCGGTCGTCGAGGGTGGACTTGGCGTTGCCCAACGCAGTCGCCTTGGTAGCATGCGCAGCGTTGCCAGAGTCCTTGGGAGCGTCAGCACTGTCGACAGACCACCAACTGGCCATCGCAGCCTCCTCCTGGCCCGCTTCACGCGCCAGAGAAGCCTCGTCACCGTTATTGATATCTGCCATGGCGGATGCAGCGGAGGCCGGAGGGTCTACCACATCCGCTTTCCATTTGCTGCCGGCTCCCCCTGAAAGAAGCACGTGCCCTTCAACAAAGAGGTTGTGGTCGCCCTTCTTCAGACTCATCAGCTGAAAAACATGTACGTACTGCGTAATGAGCTGCACCACAGAAGCTTCGCGTTTTTTCTTCACAAACGCGAGGTCGTCAGGAGGAAAGCCGTTGATCCATTGGACGAGGTTCAGCGGTCGGTAGCGCTCCCTCACGAGCGGTTTGCCGTCGCTCGGTGAAAGCACTTTTCTGCTCGTCATATCTTGTGACGAGCACTCTGGCGTAGGCACACGCGGAAGGTTGCGGACAAGAACGGCAAGCATTTCGACACTCCACGGCTTCCGCTGCGAAGTACTATTCGCTCGCCGACGCAGCGAGGGAACCACCTCGGCGGCAGCCTTTTCCGAGGCCGCATACAGCGGCTCCACGCCGGACGCGTCATCGGCAGTGTCGGGCGCATCAAAGTCCATCAATGCGTGGGACCTGAACTGCGACAAGGCGCGATCTGCCTTTCCATACCCTGGATGCTGGCGCACAAACCAGAACTCCGAGTTCAGCTGCACGACCGCAGGTCGGTAGCGATTTGGCGTATAGTGAAAGAGCATCGGGTAGTGCTCAAACACCACCTGCGCCAGTGTGGAGGTCGAGCCTGCCACCTTTTCAATCTGCCTCAAGATCTCCGGTGGCACCGTCGCCATGACATGTCGACTCTCCACCGGAAAAGTCGGGACCAGGGGAATGAACACCTCAGCCACCTCAGAGGGGGTAAAGTAGCCTTTCTGGCGATGCACCTGATCGATCTTGCGCATATCGGGTCCGAGGTACGTCACCATGGCTGTTGAGGGAAGCAACTGATGAATCCTTTGTGACCCATGTGCGAACGGCTTTCTCGCGTTGATGCACTTGCGAAACATGTGCCCGTCGAGCTTCCACCGCTCCACCTCTTCGCGGCGTAGAGGGGGGATGGTGAGATCGATGGAGAAGCTGCGCGCGACGCCGTGAATCACTGCCCGCGACGCCGGCGCCGCTGCGCCGTCCTTTCGCTTCCCGTCCATGCTGGTGGAATTCGGGCATGTGATGGAAACTGCGCCATGAGCGCCACCAGACTCTCGATCCGAAGCTAGCGGCGTGTGCAGCCGAGAAAGACGCGCATTTTCTTCCTCGGAGAAGTAGTAAGAAGAGCCGCCGCTCCAGTCCACAGCCATGTGATCGGGAATGACAGTCTTCGTGGCCACGCTCTCCGCACTCGCTGCCGTCTCTGTCGGCTCTCGCGGTGAAGCATTCGCCGACTGACGAGCAGTGCCATGACTGGTGCTGCATGCACCACTTCCGCAGTTCGACTGCCACCGAAGTGAAACAAAGAAAGCGGCGATATGGGCACGAGGTCCAGCTGTTCTCTCTGGATGGTGCTCGGCGAGAACAGAGAGGCCCAGACGCCGATGCATTTCGCGCGTGCACTACGGGTAAATGATAATGCGCACCAGAAAATGTCGTCGACCCTGCGCCTTTTCATGTGAGTCTCGGCAGAGAGTCGAACAGAACACACGAAAGCGTAGCAGAAGGAGGAGGCGAGTGAGTGGGGGACACCATACAAACTGGCATTGAAGGAGCGTCGAAGCTCGAGCGCCAGTGACGCAGAAGCCAGTCTGATCGTTACGATACCAAAGATACCTTTCTTTTTGTTGTTTGGCCATCCGACCCTTCCTCCTCACCCCTGCAGATGAACCGCCATACGAAACACGACGAGTTCACTCCGGGCGCGGCGAGAGTTGAGAGTAGCGGAGAAAGAGGGAAGCTCGGCATCCTCTTGTAAGTGAAACAAGAAAGCCCAGCACAGAAGACAGAGTAATGTTTCCACGACTCGCAGCGGCGGGCGCTCTTGCCTTACTTCCGCTATCCGCAACAGCATTTGCAGCGGCTGCTTCACGGAAAGCCCACATGCAAGCGACACACGAGCGGACACACTGAAACAAACGCCTCAATTTGTCACGAGCAACATGACCGCCGCAGCAACTGTGAGCACACAAGTTCCACCCTCCCACAAACCCGCCACTCGCCAAAACGTTCGACTAAGAACTTGCGAAACCAGAACACCAGTGAACCAAGCAACAGCACGATCAAAACACAAAATTCGGTGTGAAGGACAAGCGGAAACAAGCACTACAGGAAGGGGAGAAGGGCAGCGGAGCAATGAGCCACTCCCCGAGAGGGAAAAGAGCCAGAAAGAGCGCAATGCAGCCAGTCGGAAATGCTTCGCGATACCACACACGATATTCGAGGTGTGTGCAGAAGAGCACGGCACCGTCATGTTTTTCCAACGAAAACGCAACGTCGAATGTGAGTCTCTCCCTACTTCCGAAGAGCTGCGAAAAAACACATACACTAAAGCAAAGGCGGCATTCACCGCACCAAAACACACACACACAAAGACAAAATGAGATTGGCAGCCGGCACACTCGATTATGCAAACACCTCGCAAGCGTGACTACAATCTCCGATTCCACTTTCAATCACCGCTCACGAGCACCACGAACTCGTACCCCGATATATACGTACACACACAGCCGCCCCTCACCCACCCCCTGCGGCACGGCGGCCACATCCGCGTCCTCTAGGACGAGCCGTCCGGCCGCTGCATCCGGCCACGCGTCTATAACGGGCTCAGCCTGTCCCTCCCCCCTCGCAGGCATGCCTGCGCCATCGGCGCCACACCCACCGGGCCGCATGGCGCGCACCAAAGTAGGCGGGACCGCCCTCACGGGCGTTACTCGAGGGCGGTGGCGTCTGTCAAAGGGTGGGGGGCAGGGGTAGCATGCCGGTGGTGGCCTAGGCGCATGCCGCACGAGCCGAGGTAGGATGCTGCCCAGCCTCAGCCCAGGGCCCTGTGAGACCCTGCAACGTCTGCCTGCATGCCGTGCTTCTCCCCGTCAGTCTCCTGAAGGCCGCTGCATCCCGTCACATACGGCGTGGCGACCCCCCTCCCCCCTACGACGACGACGGCCACCACCCTCCACAGTGGACTCCGGATGACTGGATGATGTAGTGCAGGCTGCTCTGGTGATGCTTCCGGCATCTGCGCCTCACGAGCCCCCATTTGGTCGGCTGGAGCCGATACGGCATGTTTTGCGCACATGCACTGTGGGCTCTCTTCGCGCCACGCCCCTCTGCATGCGATGCGGCATGCCAGCTGTGCATGGCGGCGCTCGCGCTTTTGTGGAGTGGGGGGGGGGAGGGGAGGGGGCGTGTTCGAGAACGGCACTGTTGCCGGGGGGGGTGCGTGCCTGGACGGCTTGCCCGCATGTTGCCGCGACGGGTCGGCCGCTGCTGTGCGCGTGGGGCGGAGGGGTCCCGCCGACACGCGTGCGCGTGCGCACACGGGGAGCTCACAGCCTGCCGTTCTGTGGGGGCACAGAGGGTGTGGTGGGGGCAGCGACAGGCCCCCGACGGGGGCAGCCCGTGCAGCGCGTGCGAGACGTGCGTGTCGAGGTGACCGCGTGCAAGGTCGTTGCGTGCGGCGGGGTGTGCTTCGCTGGGCGGGTGCGCGCCTTGTTTTGAGGGATGCTCAATCCACCTGTATGGCGTGCTTCACTGTCCAGCGCACCACCTTCCACAGGGCGGCGCGCAGGGCAGCGTCGCCAGAGAGGCCCGCCTTCGTGGGTGTTGCTGGCCGCAGTCGTGCATTCTGTCATAGCCTTGCGGAACACCTCGCAGGTGTGCGTCTGCGTGGCTGACTCTTTGGTGTGCGGCCGGACGTGGTGTGTATGCGCCTAGCATGGACTTGGCAGCACAGCCGCAACGCCGCTGCCTCGCTCTTGTCGTTCGGAAGAGGGGGAGGGCGTACACCTGTGCCCCGTGTCGTGGTGTGCGAGCGCGGGGACGCCAGCCCGGTGCCTCCTCTCTCTTGCTGCACCGGGATGCTGAGACGCTGGTACGCCAGGTGCCCTGTGGGGCCTGTGGGAGTGAACTGCACGTCTTGCGCAATGCAGACCCCTGTGCCGACGCTTCGTGACGGGGGCGGGCCGACCAGCCACGGTGTGCTTGGCTGCGCCCACTGGCAGTCGCGCTGTGTCCGGCGCTGGCGGGGAAACGGGCTGCTTCCTGCATCAGCGCCTCGCTGCCAAAACAGAAAACAGGAGTTGGGGGACGTGTACCCGTTGAATCGCCGGCACAACTCGCGGTGCGTCAGCACAGGCGTGACCGTGCCGCGAGCCTCTTCGGCGACATTGCCCCGCCCCCTGCCCTGCCCTGCCCGCGGACGCCAAGGGTGGGCCACCGTACTCGGGGGAGGGGGGGTGCGGCAGGCTCGTGGCCTGCCGTCCATGATCGGGACACTGGAGGCTGGGATCCCACGGTGCGGTGGGGCCGGCATCACCAAAGTATTGTAAAGGAGCGGGGACAATGTCGGAGCATCGAGCCGCAGGAGGACGGTGACAGAATCTATCGCGGCTGCGTCAGTCGCATGGCGACCCAGGTGCGTCCACGATGTCCTCGTTGGCGAAGGATCGGAATGTGATGCGGTCGAGCAGAAAGACAAAGTTGTAGAAGAGCCACGACGTAAAGCGGAGCCACAGCGACCGTTGCTTGTGGTCTTCCAGGCGCACCTCCACACTCTGTGCGAGGTCCCGTAAGAATTGCGTCTCCATCGAGTGGGCTACTTCAAGGTCGAGGTGGCACAGACACACCTCTAGATTTCGGTTGCTCATGAGGTCCCAGTTGTAGCTTCCGATCGAGCTCCACACGCTATCCACAACCACCGTCTTGGCATGCATGATTTGCTGGCCTTGAAACTCGTAGATCTTCACCCCAGCCCTGAGGAGTCGCTCAGTAATGTAGTTCGACGCGTGCCACATGAACCATGGGTCCGTTGTCTGATTGCTGCCGGCAAGCAGGCGCACATCGACGCCACGACGCGCGGCCTGAACAAGGGCGCTGAACAACTTTCGTGTTGGGAGGTAGTAGGGCGTCGTGATCCAGATGCGGCGGTGACACTTGCGCGTTACCTGCCAAAAGGCATACTGAATGGAGTAGTCACGGTAGCGGGGGTTGCAGGAGAGCACTTGTGTCATCGACTCACGGTGCCGGAGATACATCTGCGCCTCGGGGACCGGCTCCGTGTCGAGAATTGGTATCCGCCGCAGCATATCCGTGTAGGCGCGTTTGTGCGGCAGGTCGGTCACCCTTGAGAGTGCCTCGCGTCGTGCGGCCAGCAGTTTGCGGCGCATGGCGGAATTGCGAGCACTGTTCAGCTTGCCGCCGCTGCTTGGCACTTCAGCGGGCGACGCCAACGGGGCCTTTGCATGCTTGCCAGCGGCCGAAGTTGATAACTCGGACGGTGGCGGAGAGGCAGATGTGGTTGTGCCGTCGTTGGCGTCCTTGACGACAAAGGACCCCGGTACGTGGTTGGTGACTTTGGGGCCCGATTCAGCCGAAGTAGCACAGCTGGCCGCTGCCTCTTCTCTCAAAGTTACCTGCTTGCCGCCTGCGCGCAAGCTTTCTTGCCCTTGTGTGTGACGCACCGCCTCTCGGTCAAGAACGCTGTCGCTCGAAAGCCCTGAGCGGCTCCACTGCATCAGCGTCAGCAGCTGATTCTTCTGTTTGTTCCATCGCCCGCGCATGGCCTTCATCGAGGCCGACGGCACGTCCTGCAAGCGGCGACCGCTTCGGCCACGCTCCTCCTGAAAGGCACGGTACAGCTCGTTGCGCTCCATGCGCATCCGCCCTTGCTTCACGCGACGCGTGATTTGCTGGGAGGCGATCTGCCTCCAGCGCCGCCAGCCGTACTTCCAAGGGTGCGGCTGCTTTGTGTCTCTGTATACTTCTGCAAGGTGTGCCGCAGCTGGGCCGATGACGCCGCAGTGCGTGTCGCGGAACTTGCCGGTGCCGCCTGCTGCCTTGCCGCAGTACTCATTGCCGACGTTTAGTCCGCCGCAGAAGCCCTGACGCGCGTCCACCAGCAAAATTTTGCGATGATTGCGGAGACCGGGACTACGCTTCCAGTCTAGCCCTTTGATGAAGTACGTGGCGACACTGCGGAAGAAGGGACGGTACGGAATCACCTTGGCGCCGCACTGCTTCAGCTCCTCTGTCAGCCGCGCCCGCCCCGAGATGTTGCCACCGCAGTCGTACAGGAGCTCCGTGTCGCAGCCGCGCCGGCGAGCCTCCACGAGCCGGCGTACCGTTCCTTGACCAATGAAGTCGTCCTTGCAAATGTAGGTCTGCCAGTGCACCCGCTCTTTCGCTTCCTTGACAGCAGCCCACATGCTCTCGAATGCCTTTGCGCTGTCGTGAAAGGGGACGACGACATTACCGTGCGATATGCGACCAAGCACCGCGAGGGAGCTGAGGATGTCATCCCAGCGCTGATCAAAGGGAGTGCTGTTGTAGTACCGCTTTGCCTCCTCAAAGGTGTGCTGCATCTTGTCCAGGTAGAAGGCCGCCGTGCCACAAGCATCGGCGCTGCCAGATGCCGCAGGCGAGGGCTGGGAAGGGGGCAATGCCGTCGCTGCCGAGAGGGCTAGGAACTGTGACGACGGCTCGAGCGCCTTCGTCGCAGCCGCCAAGAGCTGCTCGTAGGTGGCGACCGCCGACAAAAAGGCTTGGCGCACCTTATTCTTTATATTCGCCGAGGTGTACAGCTGCACACGACGCTGCTGGAGGCGCTCGAAAAGGGAGAGTCCTTTGCAGAGAGGTGACGGTGCGCCAACGGCCATGAAAGAGGGCCGCCAGCCGAGCGAGAGAATAGACGTCTCCGCCGAGTCGGACCTCCTGAGCCTGGGGCTGGTGCCCGCCGCATCTAATTTAGGCGCCGTCACTGCGCCGCCCTTGCCACGGGAGCGCCACACATCTTGCGCCACGTTTTGAATGCGTCGCTTTGGTGAATTCTTCACCTTGTGAACCCCCACGTTTTGAATCAACGCGCGAAAGTTCCGCTTGCCGTTCATTCCATGCATTCAAACCGCACCGAAGCGGCACACCTAGCGATCCGAGCAACAGGAGACCCTCACCTTTACCTAAATAGCGATGCTCAAGCACTACGACTTCTCTGCCTATGCTGCCTCGGCGTTGACAAGCAAAAAAAAAACACGCCAGGAACAGGATACACAAAAACGACAGAAAAAATAAGTGACCTCAATGAGCGCCACGACAGCACCCCGCTGCCGCTCGAAAAGAATGAGAAACACAGACACCGCAGATGTCGGCAGTTCAGGAGGCACGCGGAGAAGAGCCCGCTCGTGCTCCTGTTGCCTGCGAACGACACTCTTGATGTTGAGAGAGACGTCACCGAATCTCGGACGACACGCATGCGCTTACCTTCCTTACCGTTCTTCCCTCTCCAAAGGAAAGCAGCACTCAGCTTCTCAGTCGATGGTGGCGTGCGTGCAGCGCTGTAATCGTGACTTTTTCGGTTTTCGTGATCACGTGTGCGCGGAGCGCCTCGCCGCAGTACAGTGAGCGGTTTCCTTTGTTTAAGGACGCTTACGGCGAAGGGAAGACGCAGCTCCCAACAGCGTCGTTCCACATAGATGGAGAGGGCGTAAAGAAGAAGTCTGACGGAGGGATAGACGGACAACCTGCGAAGAGAAAAGCAAGAAACGCAATTACCTCTTGGAGATGAATTCGGCACCCGAAGAGGGAGGGAGTGGCATAAGGTATGCGTTTTTGTGCGTTTTGTTTGTTTTGGTGGGTACTGGGTGTTTGCACGTGCAGACCGCGCGCACGCCTTTTCTCCTCCTCCTAGTGTTGTCTGTCGCTGGGATGTGTTTTCTGGGAGGGAGCGGAGAGGCAGAGAGAGAAAGAGACGAGGGTGAAAAGTTGACTGCCCTTAGCAACCGTCGGCGTTTTTTTCATGAAACGCATAGAGAGAAGAGGCGGTTGGTGTGTGTTTGTGTATTTGTGTGTGGAAGGGTGAGGGAGGGAGGAGAGAAACCGGCAGAGAGCGGTCGGTGTTCGTCAAGTGAGCGTGCAGCAGCGAGCGCGTCTAGACGCATTCGTGATCGTCGTCTCGCATGCGCGCTGTTTCTGAAAGATGGAGAAAAAAGGTCATCGATTCGCGTTCCTCCGTACGCATTGAACACAACATGGCCGCGCCCTACACGTCTCCATCAACACACCGATGGGGGCATCGAAGAGAGACACGCCTGCTCACCTCGAGGACGCCGTTTCACGCCGCCTTCACCTCTTTCTGCTTCGGCCCTGTGTCGGCATGCGCTCACGTCTCTGTGGTTGGGTGGGTGGGACACGAGCAGAAGCTTGGAATGTGAGTACAGATAAATCCAGAACAACACCAACCAAGGTGCCCGCACGAACGCCGACAACATCCCATAAACGTCGCACGGCCCAACTCCAACGAGTATGCGTATGTACGCCATTGAGCACACGAGTGTGCACGTGTAGCTTCGAGGTAGGTTCTCACCATCACCCCCTCCCGCCTCCGTTGCCCCCTCGTGCACGTCACAGATCACGATACTTCTTCGCACGGTTCTTGCGCTTCAACAGACCAGCGTCCTCCGTCTCTAGAAACGTGTTCTTGCGCCGCTCGATCTCCTCGTTCCGCTGACGCTCCAGCAGCATCTGCTCCTCCTCCGTCTGCATGGGCCACTTCAACGGCCACCAGTCCGGAAAGTTCACCCAATCAAACACCTCCGGTGTCATGTTGCTCATGAACGTGTGGGCATCGAGGCGAGTGTCGTCGACAGAGCGGGAGAGGGTGACGGCCTCGCGGCTCTTTTTGTCTTCCTCTTCCAAAGGGCGGTTGTCGTACAGGAAGGCGCGGTACATGGGCTGCAGCTCCGGCGAGACCTTGTGAATGGGCACCTGCCGGACCCGCTGCTCGTGCAAAAAGACGCGCAGGCGTCGTCGGTGGTAGTAGGTCGTGCCGTAGCAGCCAAGCCCGTACAAGACGCCGAGGAAGGCGCCCACGAACATGCTCTGCCCTATGGTGCCCATCTGCGATGCCAGGGAAAGAACCACCGCGCCTGCGGTGCCGGCCACTATGGGGTAGTAGAACTTGTCGTGGTAGCGGTTGCGCACGACGAGGAGGTGGTGAAACGCGCTCGTCAGAAGTCCCACCGCCGCAAATGTCGAGGTGTACCGCCACATAATGCGGTACCGACCAACGTAGCGGCCCTCAATGCGCGACTGCCGGAAGCCGACGCAAAAACCAGCGACTGCACCGTAGCATGTCACTGGGAAAACGCTCTGCAGAAACCCCCGCCGCCACCGCCACTCCAAATAGCTGTCCACTTCGACCCCGTAGCTGTGCGGCGGTAGGCCCCCCTGGCGCATGGTGGCGTAGATGTCATCGGCGCCAGACGGGCCGCTGCTCGTCTGGAAGCGGTCATCGTTGCCCGTCCGAAACGGCCAGAGAGACATTCCTGCTTGAGGGGATAGGAAGTCCAGCGAACGAAGACTAGAGAACTTCCACAGTTCGCAAATGAGGCACGGGACGACAGTCCTCTACCGCTCTCCTTCGTTCTTGTTTGTGGCAGCGCCCCACCCACCCCCACCACCGCCACCCCATGCGTCGAGGAGCCAGCGTGTCGATGCGCTTTATAGGCGCGCGTCCACCATTCAGTCGCTTGCGTGACTTGAAGCACGGCCAACAACAAAGGCGTCTCCCATGCGCACACACGCGCGTGGCCAGACAGTCCGAGCGAAAAGAAAAAAAGGCAAAGAAGGCGCTCTCCAGGTGCTATGCCGTACTCTAGAGGATCCGTGTGTGAAGAACGAAGAACGTCAGCGGTCGATGAAAAGGCACATTTTCGGCGAATGCGAAAGGAGACGCTCGAGAGAACAGAAAGACGAAGAGGGCATTTTATATCCACTCCACCCTCTTGTAGGCCGCCTCACTAAACACATCGCGCGGTGTGTCAGAAAAGGAGGGTGCCGCGACGCTTGTCTCTGAGCCACGATGGCAAACGAACTTCTGAAGAGCAGAGTGCCTCCCTCACCCCTACCTACTCAGCAGCCGTTGTCTTTTTTGTTGTTCTTGTTCGTCTGAGGGCTGAGAATATCGCAAAGACCGCGGATTCTTCTTTTTGAGTTTCCGCATCACGACAGGCCGCCCTTTGCAGGAAAGAAAAAGACAATACCCCTCCCCCTTTCCACCTTTCCGCTCGCACCCAACTCCTACACGATCGCTTCAGCTTTGGTCGTCGTCTTTTCCACCTCGGAACAATCGCAGCAACATACATACACAGAGGGAGAGACACACACACACAGACACATACACGCACCGAGGACGCACACACACACACACGCGCAAACGAAAACAAAACAAAAAAATGAGTGGGCGGCCCACTAAACCCTGAAACGTGCACCGCTACAGTACACGCAACCGAGCACACAGACGTTGACACAGAAGAAGCAAATGAAGTGCATATGTGCTCCCTCCATTTCGAACAGAAACGGGAGAAACAAAAAAGGTGAATCTCCGCCTAGCCCCTTACCGCATTGCTTGCGGCTCCTCGGACGCAGACAAAACCCCCCAGAGCGCTATTGCCTTGCCGTCGCCATCATCATGGCAGGAGAATAGGAAAAAGCGCAGAGTACGTGGCGACGAGGATGCGCAGTCGAGCAAGGAGGGGCGCGGCGCGAAATCCGCGTGGTGTCTCTCTCTCTCTCTGCCTCACATACACTGCGCGTCGATAAGTATTCCAACGGGTTGTCCGCCGCCTTTTGTGTCGAAGCTTGTTTGCGGCTTGCCACACTGCAGGGCGCCGCCATCGATCATCCGTAAAGCGAGCAATACGGTTTCCTGGCTGACGCTCAGCGGCCTGCACGCAGAGCAAGCACCATATTGATTGTGACGCCAGCGTGTATGTTGCACTCCTCCAGGGTTGCGTTGTCTTCCAGTTTTCGACCAGAGTGCACCAGCATGATCATCTTCTGCGGAATGCCTTCCGTCTCCTCAAGTTTCGCCTTGATGTCGCCTACAGTGTTATCCGGACCGAGTACAGAGATGGAGATCCGCTGCCCCGTGGTAGAGATGACGCTAAAAGAGAAGGTCATTACGTAAAACTGCTCGATCGTGAAGAATTGGGGGTGGAGGGGTGTACTAAAGTCCTTCGTAAAGAGTTCGTGAAGAAGCGCAAGTAGTGTTGAGGGGGGGAGCAACAACACTTTTCTTCCACACAAGCGCCACACGAGTGGCGCTGCTCTGCTGAGCTGTACTTGTCAGAGAGTTTGCCGCAGAGACACTGCACAAAGAGGAGTGGCGGCGCGCTATGTACGTATGTGATGGTGGCCAACGTACGCACGAGGAATGTGCACCTGCTGATGGATATGTACAGTATAATCGCCTTGAAAACCAGCCCCAAAGTGGCGCAGGGAGATGAGAAGAGCAGTGTGTGCAGACTATGAGACACACAAGCTCGTCAGACACGTTCGCACACAGGCAGATGTAATAATAGGGCAAGTGACGAGGACGAGGAGGTGGCGGAGAGGCAAATAGAGGGGAGAGGGTAGACCCGATACAGTGCCGCACACACAGCACGCTTGAAGTCACAAAGTGAACGATAAAGCTGCACTTGACTGGAGCGCGCGACCTCATGAGTGCCGAGACCGCGCTCCTGAACATGGTATGCACCAGGTCCATGCAAAGCACGTCCCAGAATGTTTTCGTGTGATGTGCCGCTAGCCTAAGGTGGCCAAGAGAACCCTCGCGAGCAGCTCGCACTCTCAACCGTGGCTTGAAGACTCCTGTCTAGTACCTGGGCAAGTCAGTGTCAGAGAACAATTGAATAATAAAAAAAAAGACACTACCCACGAAACGGCGCGCCAGCGAGGTGAGAACGATGTGGCGCCAATAGCATGGCCATCACTCGGCGCCACCGCCACTTTGTTCCGTCAGAGCCCCGGGCCAGTCCCACCGTTACTGGCCACTCTTTCTTTTTGGTCGATAACACTGAAGGCACTCCCCGAGATGGACACACAAGTATCCCGCGCGCACCTACACCGAAATATATATGTGTGTATGTGTGTGTATGTGAGTGTGTGGAAGGAGAAGCGTGCCCTACACAAAAAAACGAGGAAGTGCGCAACAGAGGAAAGGAGGTTTGAAAGGAGCCCACAGCAAAGGAAAGGAGGAGTCGACACAGCCCGCTGTTGCGCAGACCTAGGCACGTGCGCACAGACGTGCATGCACATACACTGGCCGGGAGAGAGGTGTACACGCCACGCGCCGTAGTATGTGCGCAGGACAAACGAAGAAAAAAGAAACAGGGGTGATCAACGGAGAACCAACCGAAAAGTAACAACAGCAAGAGAGAAAAAGAGGAGGTCTGCAGTACTTTACTTGCCGAAGAATCCGCTTACGAGTGCACCAGACCCAGCAAAGGGGTCATTCTCCTTCCTCGACACACAAACACACACACAGAGAGGCGCAGCCCTTTTCCTTTTTTTTTCGTGGCCGTGAAGACGCGCGCGACCCGCAACTCAATTGTTCTTCTTTGCCCGATTGCTGTCGCTCGCCACACGGGCTTGGTTGTACCGACGGCTTCGGTGGCCACTACCCGTCACAAACAGCAGCGCGCCAACGAGGGACGCATTTTTAAGAATGTGCTGAACATTCTCTTCTGGAGTTTCAAACGGGTAGTCAAGGTCCACGTAGAATGCAACCGTGGTGATGATCATTCCAGTCGCCATCAGAAAGGAGAAGAAGCTACGGCCAACTCCAAGCAAAATAAAAAGCGAGAAAGACACACACATTACACCCGCGGTGCGAACGACGTGGATGTATTCCGACGGCGAGAGCTTGACGCCCATTTTAGCCAACATACGAGGAAAGTTGCTCTTCGCAAGGAAAGCCGCGCCCACTGACGGCGCCGCCAATTTTTCAATGCCGCTGGCAATGAAGAACAGCAGCACGAGGACGAGGCCCACGTAGCGGACGAGGTTGCGCAGCATCTTCACCGCTCCTAAAACAAAGCACTCGTCTTCCAATAAGCAAACGCGCGAACAAAAAAAAAAAACAGAGGTGAGAGAGAGAGAAAAAAGACCCAAATAAGACTGACGGCGTAAAGTACGATCACGTGCGTGCGCGTAGGGGGAGGGGGAGGAGGAGGAAGAGGAGGGAGGTGGCGTAGGAGGGCGGAAAAGGGGGGGGTGTCTGTCTGTCTGTGTATGTGTGCTTCGTTTGGATTTGCGAATAGGCGCGAATATGTGCAAGGCCAAGACGACAGATACGCCACACACGATCGAAGAGCTCAAGGGCTAGAGCAGGTGGCGCAGAGAAAAGTAGCGAAAACGCCTTGATCTATATCGGGCTCGGAGGAAAGGGGGAGGTGGTCGATCCACTAAGCGTGCGCTGAATCGAATAAGGGAGAGGGGGCGGGGGCAGAATGAGAAAGCGCCGTGAGCTGTGCAAGGTGAAAAGTGGATGCGTGTATGCAGAGGTCGGTGTAAAAGTCACGGCGGCAGGCGCGGGGAGGGCTTATGTGTGGAATGAATGGAGAGGCTGCGGCAAAGGGGTAAGGTGAGTTAGGGGAGAGGGTGAAAGGGTTTAGGGGGGGCATCAGGACGCCGACGGCAAGAAGCAGACAACGCGTGCCAGTGAGGCACAAGCGTTTTGGCACGCAGGGGATTCAGGGATCAGCAAGCGTGTTGTGCGCGCTTTCAAGAGACGCAAAAACCGACAAAGCAGAGAAGGAGGGCATGCCACAAATCACTCGAAAGAGAAAGACGGGGAAGAGAGAGGTCACGCCGCCCTTCAACGCCCTATAACTTCATGTAACCTGAATAGCGCACCGCCTTGTCTTGCCTTGGTCTTGGCAGATGTTGGCCATGCGGCAGTCCCCCAAACCACCCCACAGAAGAAGCAAAAGGCAAAAAAAAAGAGAAGCTGCCGTTATGCGGCACCGCTGAGGCGGGTAGGTCAAAAGATGTCACAGGAGGGCAGGAAGAGCCCTCGGATGTCAGTCGTGGAGGCTTGCTCGTTTGAGGGAGGCAGCATTTTCCCTTTTTGTGTGTGTGTGCGTTCTTGTTTCCCCCACAGTCCGTCAGAGGACAGCAAGAGCTAACGTGCCAGAGGAGTAGCCACATCGCGCACGCATACTATACCCACCCGAATCAGTTCGGTCCCATCACTTTTTCGAGCTCTCTTTCAGCACTCGGTCCACCCAGGCGGGCACAATGTCGCTGGCTTTGCCGTAGATGGACTCCTGAAAGAGCGTGCTGTTGGAGCCCTCCTGAAGATTCAGCTCAAGCGTCGTCGCACCGTAAAACTGCGCCCGCTTCACAAACCCGGCGGCGGGGTACACGTTTCCGGAGGTGCCGATGGCAACAAAGAGATCCGTCTTCGACAGTATCGACTCGATCTCGTCCATGCAAAGCGGCATCTCACCAAACCAAACAATGTGCGGGCGCAAGGTGCCAAGCAGGCCGCAGTCGGGGCAGCGGTCAACATCTCCCACAATGTCCTTCTGCCATTCGAAGACATTCCCGGTGGCTGCGCAGCGGACCTTCAGAAGCTCGCCGTGCATGTGCAGAACGTTTTTCGAGCCGGCGCGCTCGTGCAGGTTGTCCACATTCTGAGTGACAATGACAACCTTCCCCTTTCCACTCAGCTCCTCTTCTAACTTGGCCAGTGCTATGTGCGCCTTGTTCGGCTTGACAGAGCTTAGCAAAAGATTGCGGCGACGCTCGTTGTAGAAGAGCTGCACGAGAGCCGGGTTTCTGATGAAGGCGTCCGGAGACGCTACATCCTCGACATTATGGTTGCACCAGAGCCCGTCGCTATCGCGAAAGGTGGAAATTCCCGATTCAGCAGAGATGCCGGCGCCGGTGAGGATTGTGATGCACCGGCACGCTTTCATCTACGTTTGCGTCCAATGTTGTCTACCTTTGTTTTTCTTTTTCGGTCCATATAAGAGGGCGGTGAGAGAAATGAGTTCCAGTTCTTTGCCCCGAAGCGTGTGCGATGGGCAGGGCGAAGTCTGTGAGAGAGGGAGAGACACAGAGAGCACAACTGAAGGCCTGCCGTGGTGGGTGCACAGATACAACAAGTGAGCCGCATCCGAGCGCGTCACTGAAGCCCGCTCACAAGCACCCCTGCGCGCGTCGCAAAGACACGGGAGCGAACGAAAAAGGGAGCAAAGTAGTGATGGAAATGCGCCTCGATGAAGCTGGAGAAGGAGATCAACGGTCACTGAGCAAAAAACTCGCAGGCGGGGCGGAAGTGCACGGTTTGAAAGCTGCGAAGAGAAAGGTCCGAAAAACACTACCAGAGATTCGCCCCATGAGACACACGCAGAGAGTGCGTGTCCCCTCTCTCGTTTCCAGGCAGAGGTGCGCAGTTGTCATCTGCACACGCCCAACAGAAGCGTTGTTGGGGGCGGGGGGCAGTCGCAAGCACCTCTTTATTAGGCAGCACAAACAGATATGCCTTCTCTCTTTTTCTTACCCATCTATCGGGTCGCCCATTCCCTTTTGTCCCCTGTTTGCTGTCTCTCTCTCCCCCTTTGGGTACGCCTGCGCTAAGATTGTGCACGAACATGTCGGTGTACCTGCTTCTCTGTGTAAGCCCATGTGGGCGCGAAAAAAAAAACGGAAATGTCTGGCGGGGCAAGTTTCAAGAGTAGAGCTTTTTAGCTAATCTTTTCTCAACGATCTCAAAGCGGGTTTTGTTAAAACTTCGCATCCTACGCGCCGATGCTCTCCGCTCGCCCTACTCTGCCTCTGCCCATCCCCGAATCGTGCTCCGCGCTGTGTGTACGCGTTCATGCCGGCATACCGATACGCAGATCGCTCTGGGCAAACGCCTAAAGCGAGCCGAAAGCGCCGACGACATCTGCTTCCTTTTCCTCTCGTATGCGACTCTCGCTGTCGAGGAGGCGTGCCGGAAACCCGCGCTGCTTTCGGGCCACCATGGGTGTCTACATCACTCAGGTGAACAGGTCTACACAAATATATATAAAGAGCAGGGCCGTGCTTTCCGGATCACAGCAGACATGTTGACGAGGTAGAGTAAAAAAAAAAAACACATACAGCGCTGCGATGCGGATCTGCTTGCACTTCACGTAGGTCTTGGTGTGGGGTGTACAGCAATACAGCCTACATACCGAGATCCGATGGACGGTGCGGCACACAAAGCGCGAGAGGGTAGACGAGGCTGACGAAGAGAAACCGAAAGAAAAAAAAAACGCGTGCGACATGCACCAGTAACCCGACGAAATTCCTGCAGTCCCGTGGATCGGCCTCGCAGGTCCGCTGCGACACCATCAAAGATGGACGACAAACGCAACACATGCGGTTGTCAACAAAATCGGCGTTTCGTGCGAAAGACATACAAAAAAAAATAGAAAATACGAGATTCGACACCTATACCCCCGTTGCTCATTCAATGATTTTCCCTTTTCCTCCATGTGCTCCGTCTACCACGAACTCGTACCCCGATATATACGTACACACACAGCCGCCCCTCACCCACCCCCTGCGGCACGGCGGCCACATCCGCGTCCTCTAGGACGAGCCGTCCGGCCGCTGCATCCGGCCACGCGTCTATAACGGGCTCAGCCTGTCCCTCCCCCCTCGCAGGCATGCCTGCGCCATCGGCGCCACACCCACCGGGCCGCATGGCGCGCACCAAAGTAGGCGGGACCGCCCTCACGGGCGTTACTCGAGGGCGGTGGCGTCTGTCAAAGGGTGGGGGGCAGGGGTAGCATGCCGGTGGTGGCCTAGGCGCATGCCGCACGAGCCGAGGTAGGATGCTGCCCAGCCTCAGCCCAGGGCCCTGTGAGACCCTGCAACGTCTGCCTGCATGCCGTGCTTCTCCCCGTCAGTCTCCTGAAGGCCGCTGCATCCCGTCACATACGGCGTGGCGACCCCCCTCCCCCCTACGACGACGACGGCCACCACCCTCCACAGTGGACTCCGGATGACTGGATGATGTAGTGCAGGCTGCTCTGGTGATGCTTCCGGCATCTGCGCCTCACGAGCCCCCATTTGGTCGGCTGGAGCCGATACGGCATGTTTTGCGCACATGCACTGTGGGCTCTCTTCGCGCCACGCCCCTCTGCATGCGATGCGGCATGCCAGCTGTGCATGGCGGCGCTCGCGCTTTTGTGGAGTGGGGGGGGGGAGGGGAGGGGGCGTGTTCGAGAACGGCACTGTTGCCGGGGGGGGTGCGCGCCTGGACGGCTTGCCCGCATGTTGCCGCGACGGGTCGGCCGCTGCTGTGCGCGTGGGGCGGAGGGGTCCCGCCGACACGCGTGCGCGTGCGCACACGGGGAGCTCACAGCCTGCCGTTCTGTGGGGGCACAGAGGGTGTGGTGGGGGCAGCGACAGGCCCCCGACGGGGGCAGCCCGTGCAGCGCGTGCGAGACGTGCGTGTCGAGGTGACCGCGTGCAAGGTCGTTGCGTGCGGCGGGGTGTGCTTCGCTGGGCGGGTGCGGAGGCTCTGGCCGGGCGGGAAGGTGCGCAAGGAAGCGCAAGCGCAGCAGCGGGCAGCACGCCACGTGCATCCCATGCTGCCACGACGAGTCGCCCGCCGTTGGAGGAATCCGAAGTGCGGGCAGGGGGTGCCTGTGCGGGACTGGGCGAGCAGGGTCTCCTGTTGTGTTCCAAGCTCAGCAGCTTGACGGGGGTGAGAGGGGTTTTCCGACACTGCGTTCCGAGTGACGTCTAAGATGGAGAGCAAGAAACAAAAAGAGCAAAGAGCAAGAAAGCAGTGGTACGGGGAATCCTATGGCCCTCTACAGGCACAAAAAAAAACGTCGGGCTTCCGGTGTGAGAGCACCAGATGAGAGACCGGGAAAAGAAAGAGAGGCAAGAACGTCGTGCGTGTGTATGTGCGAAATGGGGAAGGGGGGAGAAACGTTAACAAAACCCACGGAAATGCAGAGAAAAACACGAACGAGACGCCGGGCAACGAGAGTGGCGGAGCAAGTCGAGGCGAAAAAAGAAAAAGAAAGCGCCGAGGGGTCACGCCCCGCTCGTCATAGTTGCGAGAGGCCTTGAATACATATATAATTATATATGTACATTCAAAGTAACTAAAACAACAACAGATGGTGCGTGTGCGTGCTTGTATTGGCGGAAAAAAAAAACAATGAGACGGCATGGTGGAGATGGGGCGCGCAGAGTGTCAGGTGGTGAAACGTTAGGAGCGGAGGTGAAAAGCCGACCGGGAAAAAGAAAACGTACATCACACACACACACACACACACACACAAAATCAACGACAGCAGCACACAGAGCAAAACGAAAAAGGAAAAACGCTTGTGAGAAGAGGGAGAAGAAGCAGCAGGGAGGGAGAGGTGGCAGAAAAACCGAGAACAGGAACGAAACGAGAAAAACAATGTGCAGCACAATAGTGGCAGAGAGAGAGAGAGCAACCGTGGCACACTTCCGTGCGGCGCGAGAGCACACCCATAAGTTCTCGAATAAAATACTTATAAAGAGTGTTGGGGCGGCGAGGGTAAGGGGAGGGAGGCAAGGAGACGAGAAAAGGGGGAAACGAAATCCCATCTGCGATAGCACACGCGCAGAGAAAAAAAAAACGTAGCATGCGAAGAACGTCAACAAAGACACGCCCACAACGAGCACGCCTAAACGTAAACCCGACTGGAGAAACTCCCAGCGTACAGAACGACCGCGACGTGACGTTCCTCTTTCCCCCTTTTTTGTTGTTCGCTTCCCCTGCTATCCGGCCGCCGGACGAGAAATAAATCCGCACACTCTCTCACGTGCTCCTTCTTTCAAACAATGCCGCGAGCAGAAGCGAAAAAAAAAAGGAGGGCATCAACTTCTCTTCTGAGAAGGTTTGAAGAACAGCAAGAAAAAAGGGAACGAGGCAAGGCCGTTGGCGCTAGCGGCTGTTGGGCAGCACGGGACGAACCAAAGGAACAGAGAGCAGATACCTTCATCCCACACGCAAACCCCTCTAATCAAGTATAGATGCGTCACGTGAAGAGCAACGACAATAAGAAGACGCACGATAGCGGGCATCCGAAATAGAGGCGCTTTTTCCGCAGACGAAAAAAAACACCCACTGAACCCTTTCGCACTGCTTCCCGCTCAGTCTGGCGCAGAGACAGTACGATCCTGCAGGTCGTGCTTCAGGATAGTGGACAGATCAGCGTCCTCCGTGTACATTACCGGGGTGTTGGGCAGTCCGTAGGGGTCGTTTGCAAAGAACTCTTTCCGGGACGCAGATCCGGTGGCGACCATCTCACAGATATGCAGGCGACCGATTTCCGCCTCCATGTTCGGGCTGGCCGACCCGCGACGACGGTGGTGGTATGTGTTACCACGCTTCACCATCGTTGAGGCGTGGAGAGAGGCAAGCGAGTCGCCTAGGCGAGTTACATGCTTCCCCGTAGAGGCGGCGTTGCTGTCATGCGCTGACGTGGTGGCTGGCATGTGCGAGGCTGCTGCAGCGCTGATACCGGTGGCGGCTTCGCTGTGGAGAACAGGCAGCAAAGCCACACGCGACTTCTGCTCACCTAGCGGCGACGGAAAGGAGTCTACATGGCTGCCGCTTGCGAGATCCGCGGCGACCGATCGCCCACACGACGACGACGCAGCGGTGACGCTTGTGCTCAATGGTGTGTTGCCGAACTTGCCGGTTGCCGTGGCTGCGGCGAGCGCCGACGCGCTGTCGTCGACGAGTGCGACGGTGGCCGCCTCGTCGTTGCCGTTGCGCGACTCCGAGTGCTCGGCGCCGTCGAGAGGGGACGGTGGCGGCGGCTTCTCGGCCTCCTCATCGCTCTCCTGTGCCTCCAGCGCGACAATGAGCTTGCTGATCTGCCGAAGGAGCTTTCGTATTGGCGGTCGCTGTAGCGGGTTTGCCGCCAGCATAGACTTGATCAACTGCGCTTCGTCAGGGAACTCGGCCTCGAGCTCTTCAGGTAAGATGAGTTGGTGGGCATCGGTCAAGATGCGAATGCGCTCGTGCAGCGTGGTAAAGGTGCACAGCATCTCCACTGCGATGATGCCAAGAGAGAAGATGTCGGACGGCTTGTTTACCGGTTCGCCACGCGTCTGCTCTGGGCTCGAGTACAGCGGGCTTCCGCCGACCACCGACCTCTCCTCCTGGCCACCCGCGACGTTCGACGCCAAGTCACCGGCGCTCCCGTTAGCGTTGCCGCGTCGTTTCGCGAGCCCAAAGTCGCCGATCTTGAGAACGTTGTCGTTGGAGACGAAGATGTTCGTTGGCTTCAAATCATGGTGCACCACGTCCTGGTTGTGCAAGTAAGCCAAGCCCTCGCCGATTTGCTTCATGTAGCGTAGCACCTCGAGCCGGAAGAAGCCGCTGCGGAGACGCAGCCAATCCGCTAGCGTACCGCGGGGGAAGTACTCCATCTGGATGAAGAGCATGTGGTAGGTGTCGCCAGCCTTGGAGGCTGTGTCGTGGTCGGTGCTGTGTCCGTTTGTGTTGCCGGATGTGGACACCATGAGTGAGTTGTCGCTGTAGGCCAGCGATGTCGCATCGAGCCCGTCCTCGTCGCGGTGGCACAACTCCAGGCGGTTTGCGGTCGATACGGCGATATCTTCGATCCAGCAAAAGTAGAAGCGCACCACGTTGGCGTTGTCGAAGGAGCTGTGCAGAACGGCCTCCTGCACCACTCGCTCCTCGTCCTTCTCGTGGATGTGAATCACCTTGATGGCGTACCGCGCATGCGTCACGCGGTGCTCGACGCAGAACACAGACCCCTCACCCCCAAACCCGATCTTCTCTAGGACCTTGAAGTGCAGCTGGAACAGCTTGCCTTCCTCCTCCGTTCCCGTATTAGCTTGCGAGCGGCTATAGCTGCTGCCGCGGTCCGAGAATGTCTCGTCCAGCGCCGGTGCACTTGCATGCTGCCGCGGCAAAAACTGCGCTCGCAGCCACCAGCGCTCGCCGAGGTCGATGTCAACCGTGTCGTCGTCGCTCGAACTGTTTGACGCGGACGCGGCGGCCTTATCGGCTGCCGCGGAATCGGCCGGACTCGAGGGCAATGCAGCTGCTCTCTTCACTGGCGTCTCAGACGTCTTTGCCTTTTGTCGCGCCGTGGACGGCGTCATGCCAAACCCCGCCTTTGATGAGGTTGCGGTGCCTTTGGTTGTTGTTGTGGTCGCTGGAGTGGCGGTTACAGGGAGCATCTTCTCACTCTCCTCGTATGTGAGGGAGCGCACCTGCTCTGGCGCCGGGTACACCCATGGCGAGCGTGGCGGGGACCTGCTGAGGTGCCCCAGCTGGTGGTGTCGCATCAGCTCCTGCAGTGAGTCGTCTGAGTGGGGAAGCGACACAGTCGCCATGGAGGCAGAGGCTGTCGGTAAAGTGCCCAAACCAAGGGTGTCCATCGAGAAGGAATCCATTATGAGGCTGAACGGCGTGCCTCGCCCGCCGTGCGGGGAGAGGAGATCTTGCGGGACCAGCTGTGTCGATGGCTGATGAGAGGAGGACGTGTGGGAAACTCGGTCACGGTTGCGGTCCGCCTGGGCCCAGGCGCGCTGCAGCTGCCCCCGGGGCGGCACGCCGGCGCACAAAAACGCGATCGAGCCGGCGAGGCAGAGTACGTGAAAGGAGATGAAGGCGGCGGTGCGCCAAGCCAAGCCGGTTTTCACCACCGCTCCCGAGCTGTCGAAGCCTAAGGGTGGGTTCTCGGTAGAGTAGACGCCGCTTGTGCCGGCCACCGTTCTCGACGACGTCGCAGAGTCGATAGCCTGGAAAGTCACAGCACCACTTTCTCCGTTGAATGCTCCCGCCAGCAGCGGCCAAGACACAGGCGGCGTCTCCCACCAGGTGCACTGATGGTAGTACGCTGCGAGTTCCGTCTCCTCACGCTCATCGGCCTCAACGTCATCTGTAGCCCACTCGCCACAAGCGCCGCCGTCGCGGCAGCGGCCACGCCCTGAGTCACCGCTTTGCATAAGTGTCCAGAGCTGCAGACGGCCCGCGGCGTGCGTTGCGGGCACCAGAGCCCCAGCGAGCGAAGCAGATGTGAGCCGCGGCAGACCTGTAGGTACGGCGCCCCTCGCATCCGTCTCCATGGATATGCGAAGCTGTTCCGCCTCTTCCACCACGCTGCCGAAGGCCAAACGTAGAACTGGAACGCGGAAGATTTCATCAGCGCCACTCACCCACACATATGCAGCGATCACAGTGGAAGTTGCATTCGAGGATGACGTCGTCGAGCCTGTCCCATCTCCAGAAGGCTCGCGCGCCACATGCGGCAAAGCCGATGTCCAGGCCGTAGTGCCATCGTGGACGCTTCGGAGACTGACATGGCTTTCATTGACCTGGTGTACACTAACCACGCGGCTGATGTAATCGGCAGCCTGAGTATGGGTGCGCTGCAAGTTGCGCATCAGCACCGCCGTCGACGTCCGCGCGGCAGGCGTCGGGTTGGCCTGTTGATCTGCAGCACGCCTGTAGGCCACATTCACGACATGCTCGTCATCGTAGTCGAACATGTTGCGCATAAACTGCGAGAAGAAGCGCGGCGTGTGCTCGCTGTCGTCCTCAGGAGCCGCTGACGAGGTGTCGGCTGCGCTATGTGCGGAAAAGGGTGACGGGAAGCGTGGCTGAACGACTGCCCGAGGCGACATGCGCAGCTGCGAGAGGCAGATTGACCAGCTGTACTCGCCTGGCCTCACCACGTGCAAAACAATGTTGTAGCGGACAATGTGCAGTAGAGGGAGGAGCTCATTGTGCGGCACGCGGTGCGACTCTGTCGTTGAGTCGCCGCGTGGTGGGCTTCTGGTGGCGTTGCTGCCGCAAAAAGCCTGCGATGGAGTTTCTAGGCCCCCAACAGGCCGCCCTGTGCTCGCGTCGAGATCCGCCACTTGAACTGAGGTCGTCACGTACACATCTGTGCCACCCAAAAAGAGTGTTTGTCGCCTCAGCAGTGTTGAGATGTTCATAAAGAAGTAGGGCCGGAGGGACTGCGGTAGCCCTTCGAGCCGCTCGGTTGCATCCATGGACTCTAGTGGCGTGTACGTGAAGAACGGAACGCGTGTAAAGAGACTGTTGCCACGCACAAGAAACGGAAGCGCTAGGGGATCACGCAGCGCCGCCTCCTTAGACGGCGGCAGGTCTATCGTCACGGTGACCATGTCACCGCCAGCGTCGGCGCACCACGCATGCTGGCCACGTTCCAGATCATAAGCGTGCAGATGACCGCCCTCCGTCACTAGAAGCGCCAAGCTGCTGCCGGGGAAGGTGTAGCGAAGTGCCACACTCCGCGCGGATGGTGCGTTGGAGAGTGCCTCGTCCGCTACGATGTGCCGTGCAGGGTGAAAAGGAGCAGACGATGCTTGGGAGCAGCACACTGAGCACAGCGCGAGTGCAGCCAAAAAGAGGAAGAGAAAAAATCGCTCAAGCGGTCTGCCATGTGTGCCCGAGCGCTTCCCCGCGCTCCACCGCCTCTGCTCGGGCCTCACCGTGGCTTCGATTCCAACGAGCGAGAAAGGCTGGAGACGTGCATCCTGTGGCATGCACCTACGATTCACGGCAGCAACGAAAACGTCGGCGGAGACAAAAAGAGCCCTGTTCACCGTTCCGGAGCATACGTCTACACCAGATGCTCCCAGACACGCGCACGGAAAAGACGAATTCACAAAACGAGCAAGCGCGCACGTAGGGCAGAAGAGCAAGCGGGAAGGACAACAGCGGGAGAAAACACAGAGATCTTCCAGCACGCCTCGTAGCACCAAGCGCGCGAAACAGGGCGTGTAAGAGGGAGTCGGTGCAGCAAGTGAGCCGCGGATGTGCGTCAAAGGCAAAATAAAAGAGTAAGCGTAGCTTTCATCAACACCCTCTTCCTGAGATGCGTATTTTTCGTTCCTTTTGTGAGGGAGGGGAAGGGGCGCGACAATGCCTCGATACAGACACACACACGCTACCACTGTCCTAGTCGCCGCAAAGAGATGCAGCACAGACAGTGGCACCACGTGCGCGCTTGGCTCTGTCGGTTACGCGTTCAGGTCGTCGTCTTCACGGGTGAGAAAGGAACAGAGAACAGAGCCGTATCTCTCGAATGTCGCCTTTAGTGGTACCGTGACAGCACGATCGCTGATTTTCTTGCCGACTCTGGCGTCCGTGCGCGTTGGCACGCGTGTCTGTGCCGTTCTTTTGCTTCTTTTGTTGCGTTCCTTTCTCGACTTCCTCGTACACTGCGCTGGGCTCCCTTTCTTCTTCTTTGCAAAAAAAAAAATCGAGCAAGGGGAGCGAGAGCGAGAGACCGGGCGAGATGGCACGTGCGCAGGTAGAGGAGCGTGTCTGGAGTGAATGGTATACCAAGAGGAAAAGAACAACAAGCGAAAAGGCGTGAAACAAATAATAATAATAATAAAGCAGCAGCCGCGGAGGTGAGAGGTAGGATGCAACTATGTAAGCCGATGTGTGGGAATGCGTGAGGGGAGACGAGTTGCTGGCACGCAGTTTGTGAATACAAAGGAAGCACAAATTCACGCACCAATAGAAGAAAATCAAAAAAAAAAACACAAGTAAAGGGGTTGTGATCCGACTGTGACGGACAAAGACGGTGCGCGCACAGAGTATCGGCAGCAGAGCGGAAAGAGGGGAGAAGCGACAGTGCGACGAAAGAAGCGCGAGAAGAGGCAGTTGCGCTGAAGCATATGTGACATAGACAAAGATGCCAAGGAGTGCGAGTAGCATACGCTGGGTGCAGCATAGGCTGCTGCTGCAGCACAGGAAAGCAAGCGCCGTTAGGACGCTTGATCTGGGGAGAGTCTATGCGAATCGCCTCGAGAAACGACCTGCGCACTCATTGGTGCATGCGCGGCGAGGCACCACCAAATGCGAACCCCTCCACGCGCGCTTCTCCTCGCTCAATCCTGGTGCTATGCGTTCCCTAACACCAACTTCTTCTGACGCTGATGAGGTAGATTTTGTTTGGCACTATCCAGGTATGCTCATCCACTGTGGATGGTGGCGATGCGACGAGGAGAGGGAAGAGGGGAATAGTTTTGCACACGCGACGTTATCCTCAATGACAAAGCCAGCCAGAAGTAGGAAGAACAACAAAACCGACCAAACGGCAGTCTGTAGGCCACACGCAGTGCGTGTCGGAATTCCCGCTATCGCCCTGAAAAGCACCATGATGCCTGCCCGAAAAACGGAGAACAAATCATAATACGAATACGGAAAGAGACGCACAGTGCAGGTGGGGCGCACCAGCGCCCCGCAGGCAGAAACCCCATCCTCGGCAAGCACAAGTGTGTCCGCAAAGGCGCTATTACGATCCACCGTCGAGAGGCTGTCAGCGCTCATCATCACGCACCAGGACCATTGTCTTCCACGCGTGCGCCGATGTTGAGGCGGGGGACATCTCGGCCACCGCCAGACGTGCCGCTGCGACCGCGCGGTCGCGCTGACTCCCGGCAATGTCTCGCAGCAGCTCCGCATCCTTTTCCTGCCCATCCACCAGGAGCTTCACAAGCTTCTCCTGCAAGGTCACCCGCTTCTCCTGTAGCTGCTTCAGCTCCGCCACATCCGCGAAGCTGAAGCGAGGCGATAACAAATGCCGAACGGGGGGTAGGATCTCATCTAGCGGCACGTGACTGAGCGACTGCGATGTGGCCCACTCCGCAGGGAGGGCGTTGAAATCCTGGGCTGCCAGCACGGTGCCGCGAACGCCGAAGCAGCGGCCGTCCAGCTTGGCCTCGCAAACACTGTTGCGCACGCACTGGTCATAGAGATGGGAGAGAGTATCTCGCGGCATCGTCTGCAGCTGCTGCACTGCCGCAAGGTCGGTGCTCCCGCTGGAGTCCAACTCGGCAGCGTACACCATGCATCCCAGCAGATGCGCTGCTGCGCTCGCCTCAGAGACGTTCGTCGACGCCAGCGCCTCTAATGCGTCAGCGGCACGTCCAGAGAGCCGCTGGCATGCCCGCGCCAGTAGCAGGTCTATGTTTGTGTGGTTCACCACACCACCCTTACCCGTTGCGTGCTGGGCAAGAGTGATATCCCCAGAGCGCGAGCGGCGATGAGAGGCTCCTGTCAACGGTGCACAGGAGCTTGCCTGAGAGCCGGTGGAGCGCGGGGATGCGGCACTGCACCAAAGAGCTCGCACGGAGGCTGGGAACTCGAAAGGGTCCACCACCCTTGCCACCAGTTCTTCAAGGTCGATCTCTTTGACCGCGTTTTTCTGGCTTTCTAGGTGGAGGAGCTTGCCGCGCAGCGAGTAGCGGTCGAGATGCATGATCCTCGCTTTGAGCCGCTCGACTTGCGCGTCCACCGAGTCCGCGTCGGACTCCGTGCACGGCGCAGTCGATGATGTAGCCGTGGAAAGCCCCCGTGTCGGCACCGCCGACGCTCCATACTCCTGCTGAGGTTCATCTGCGGACAGATCCATGGACAACGCCTCGCCTGGATGACGAGGTGTGCCGCGCTTCAGGGATGCCGATCTGCTCGATGGTGTGCGGGACGTTTGAATTCGCTTGTTGCCGTGCTGCTGCGTCGACGGTCGCCAACATCGTCGCAGCTCCATGCCACGGCGCCGCTCATCCTGCGAGAGGGCAATCATGGAGCGGGTCACGTGCAGTCGCCGCTGCCTATCGAGCAAGGCGGCCAACTCATTTTCGAGGGCTTCAAGAAGCTCATCATTTGTGGACAACTCTACAATGGCGGCCTCGACGTCGTCTACGGCGCAGCAGATGGCGTCGGCGTGCACGGCGAGCGAGATCGCAAGAAAGCGCAGCAGATCCACGGCGCTAGACTGCGAATTTGCCGCCATCAGCGCGCCACTTTCAGCCGACGTGCTCTGCAGGAAACGAGGGCAGGCGGAAGAGTGACGGTGAGAGAAAAATTATGAGCTCTCAGCGCACCTACCGACTCCGCGTGAGTGAGTGCCGTTGCAGTGTATAGGCGTGCCTTCGCGTTGCTGGGACCCAATCGCGGGCAGACAATCTAGGGAGGGGGTGCTTCTATGATTTGGTTGTCGCCTTGTATTGCGACGCCTGCAGAAGCAGTATGCTAAGAAACAGAAGTGGGCACAGAATGGAAAGATGAAGGCTGGCTGCATTCGTATTGTCGAGGTTGATGGCATGTCTTTCCCAACAGAATTTTCTCCTCCTCCATCCCACCACTACCACCGAAAAAAAAAAAGACCGCGTTGCTAGCAATCTCAAAGTAGGGAGCACTCCTCTTCGCATCAACGTTTCCGTCACGCGCATCATGCGCATCATCAGCGCAATCAAGCGCACAAAGGGTCTGCCTGTGTGCTGCTGCTTGTAGTGTGCGAGCTTCAACATCGTGGCCGGTTTCACCGAGCTTCACGCATGCCTGCAGTTGGGCGTGTTACTCGCATTTATCGCCATGAACAACGGCGGGGCCGCGCGCCATCGGCAGCTGCTCTTCATCGGATGCGACTAAGAGGGCCTTGAATATATGTGACCCTGATTCTCCTGTAGGTCGAGACCCACCGGATAAGTGTGAATGCAGCCGCGCTCAGCAGCGCCACGTTCCTCACCCTGAGCCCCTCGCCCTCCCATGCTCCCGAGTCTCGCAGTGAAAGACCACATCAACAGAAACAGGAGTTGCCGGATGAGAGGCTGACCGATGCGCGGAAAAGGAGTCGCTCCGTGATTACCGCATGCTGCCACGGCTCTTCGGACGCGCCAATTGCGGATGGTGTGGCCATGGACAACTCTTTCGCCAACGGCGTCGGCGACAGCGGCGTCTATAATGCGCGAGCCGATGGAGAGGGGGGGAGGGGGTGATGCTTGTCTCGACGTCATCTGACGGCAGACAGTCCTAGCAAGATTAGTCGGTGCCGCCTTCGCCTCAGCCGCGATGTTCGCGACAGCGGCGGCGCGCCGGCGAATCGCATCTGTGTCGGCACAGATGGGTGCACGAGATTAGAATAGGGTTCCCTTTTCGTAGTCCTTCTCGATATATTTGGAATCAATCGCAATGATAGGGTTCTGTGATGATGTTGGGGAGCGCAGACAAACCGGGAAAAGAGAAGACCAGCACACGCCTCGTTGAGTTCTCTCTGCTTTCGTGCGGTGTCTCATTTGCGCAGGCGGTAGTAGAAGAGAATGCTGTGGGCCCACCCAGCGTAGTTGCCAAACAGCTTCCAGAAGGCGTCCTGAATGACGTTATGATGCCGCTCGTACAAGGGCGGGACAGGCGTTTTTCGTGAGGCACGCAGCAGCGACGCTGCAGAGCTTCTGCCTTCCTCTATCGCCTTCACGGTCGCTGGCGACGCGCCTTTCTTCACCTTAAGAGCCTCCGCCTGCTTCCTCCACTCCAGCAGCAGATTATCCGGTGACTGGGCTTCCTCCTCGGACAACAGACACCCTGGACGAGAACGCTTACGACCCACCGCCGCCGCGGCGCTTGGGGCGGCAAGGTACTCCACCGCAACTTGTGCCATGTGCGTGTCCACGGGAACAATGTGGGTGCGGTTGAGCGCGAAGAGCGCCACGCAGTCTGCCACTTTGCGCCCCACGCCCGGCAGGAGAAGCAGCATATCCCGTTGATGCTGGTGGTGGTAGTTGTGGTGGCTTAGCACAGCAGAGTAGAAGCCGTTTCGATAGCACGCCCCGTGTTGCTGTATTAGGTGTGGAGGGGAGTGCATCTTCCCTTTCACCGCCTTTTTGTCCTGGAGCGCTTGCGGAGGCAACTGTGTCCGGATAAAGCTGACAGCCTCCACAATGTACTTGCTACGGTAGCCGAAGCCGAGGCTGCGCAGCGTGTCCTCCGTGGCAGCTGCCAGCTGCTCGAGTGAGGGGAAGCTGTACACCGAAAGCCATTCCGGAGAGTTGGTGCTTGAACTGTGCGACCTCAGTGACGGAGATGCAATGGCGTCTCTCCTGGTGGCAGCGGCGTCCGATTGGAATTGCGTTTGTGGTACCTTGGACCGCGTATCAGCAGCCGACTTCCGCGGCTCTTGCACCTCACCAGTGGCGAGTTGGACGTCACATAGGTGGTCGCCGTAGGTGCGGGAGAGTGCGTAGATCATGCCTGTGATGCGCGTGACGTTGTTGTTCTGCGAGCACAGGAAGGAGAAAAGGCACGAGTGCAAATCCTGCCGGACATGGCGGATGGGGATGTACAGATTTGCCTGTGCTTCGTCGTGCTCGCAAACACGCTGGCCGTGACCGCTGCGCAGGAATTCTCGGTGAAGGCGATTGCCGACGAGGTATTCCACAAGGGGATGCTTGCGAGTCTCTGGCGAGTCGGTCCACTCCTGCCATAGCTGGTCAAGATCGACATCGAGAGAGAGATAGCGACTTAGCATCTCTTCGTCGCTCTCCCATACGGCGGGTGCTGATGATGCACCTGTGTGCCGCAATGATGATGAGAGTGGGCTCGTGCGACCCTTGCCACTTAGGCGAACTGGTTGAGCTAGCGGCCATAATCGCCGGTACTCTATCCAGCAGCATGGGCAACAGTCGCTCTCGCCCACGGCAGCCTCCAAGGTGGAAGCAGGAGCGCTCGCCGCGTGCCGCCGCCTCGCCCGTGCCGGCACCGGCGGATGTGGCGCGGTCCTTTGCAGTTCTTGTTTTTTCAGCTTTGCACTGCACTGTACCTCGCGCAGCTCAAAGACGCCGTCGCCAATGGCACCGACAAATGTGCCGCGCGGCGTTCGGTACCAGTGAAAGCACTGGCCACCGCAAAGTGTCATCTGAAGGCTCACCTTGGCTTTGAGAGACGACGTCAGCACCCGCCACGAGTGGCGAGCAGCCATACTCGACGTCGTCATCGGTGGCATCCTTATCCGTGCGCAAAAGCATGCAAAACAGAGGAGCAGCAAAAAAAAAAATTGAGCGTGGCAGCGCCCTCCGCAGCGCAACGCGGAGGAACAACAAAGCGCAAGCACGCGGAAAGTGCCTCCGCGGCCTCTCAGTGCTGCTCCCTACGCGACGCTTCACCTCGCGACGATAGCGGAAGCGATGCCGTCGAGAGAAGACGTGAAAGAGCGCAAGCACGCAACACAAAAAGACAAGGAAAAGGGTGGAATCGAGAAGTGGTACGATGCACAACAAGAGAGGGGGCGTGCGGCCGCGCACACGCCAACCCACGCGCACTTAGAGAATGCAATTTGGAATCGAAACTGCTTTCACAAGCGAGTCGATAGAGGGGAAGGTGGAGTAGGCGGGAAACGTTGGCGACGCAGGAGGAGGAACAGCAAGCACTCATTCGAGCACAAGAAGAAAGCGTCGTTGAAATTTTTGGATTCGCTCAGCCATTCTGCCAGTGCCGCCATTCTACAACGTGCGCTGTAGGAAGCCTGCCCGCCCGCCCGCCCCCTCCCCCACGCACATACACCTTTGGTTGTTGCTGTTCAGCCTTTGCGCGTGATGTTCAGTCAATAAACAAACTCGGCGTTCTGGCGCTTCTTTTGCGCCCCCGTACTCGAGAGAGCCGCACGTCATCCAGACGCCGATGCCACGTTTTTGTTTGTGAATATATGAGTGCTAGTGTGAATTACGATTCTTTTTTTTTTTGGCAGTGCTAAAGCAGCTCTGTTGCAGGCATCACCTCCGCCGCGCAGAGAGGGTGGTGGTGCGAAGGGGTCAATGGCACGTGCGAGCCCTCGAGTCCACCTCCTCCTTCACGCTCGTGTCCAGGTGATCACGTGCCGCTCGCCGTTGCCGCTTTCTCCAGCATTCGCAACACCTCATCAGCCAGAACGCGGGTGGGGCGATCGGGGTGCATGAGGGCGATGGGCTGCAGCGCAGACGCGGCGGAGCTCAGAAGCCGCTGCCCATCTTCGAGCGCGCACCAGGGTGAAGATGAAAAGCCCATACGGGTGGAAGGCGTCGACGTGACCATCTGCGTGTTCATTCCGTCCATGCTCAGGAAGAGCTCGGGAGCAGCGACAAGGACCGCAGAGAGGAGGCGGACGCCGACGATTTGCACCGCTGCCGACGCCGTAAACCGCACGCATCCGAGGGAAAAGCTCACCAGCGCCTCCCTCTCCTCCCACGCAAGCCGGAAAAGGAGAGACGACGAGGCCGACGACTTGTCTTCTGCCGAGTTGGTCAAGGCAGGGGCAGTGGGGCTGCCGATCTTGCGCGCCATCAGAACAGCCTGAAAAATGACACTGCATGCGTCCACGGCTGCACGACACTCGTGCCGTTCTCTCCCCACCACACTTCTGCAAGCAGCGTTCGACAGCTCCACAATCGGGCGGAGGAAGCCGCGAAACCAACACAGCAGCAGACCCTTCGCATGGGCGGGGTGAAGAGAGATGGCGTTCAGCACGCACTGATGAACGCGGATGCATAGCTGGAAACGCGCCAGCTGCCGGGCCCAATCGGTTTCACTGCCAGCGTCGTCGTACCTCGGCAGCTCCTCCGACGTCTCGCGCTTCTCGGCGTCTCTGTACGCCTTCGCCAACCCTGTCAGCGGCGTCTCAAGGAGGCTGTTGCACAAGGCGTAGAGAGCGGAGGTGTAACCGTTGCCGGAAGTCGGTAGAGAAGATGACGTTGGAAAACCGTCGGTTTTGGATAGCGTCACAACGCCGACGACGGCTGCAGCATCGATAGCGGCGACGCACAGTCGCTGTTTCATGGCCTCCGCCTTTTCGCTCGAGCCCTGGTTGATAGGTATCCCTGGCCCCGCTTCGCCGGCTTCTCCCACTGAGTTCCCCTGCTGCGACGATGACAAGTTGACAGATATGTCCCCTTCCTCTTCCATCAGCCATTGGGGCAACGTGACAGTCAACAGTCGCTCCAGCGTGGCGCGGTACTCTAGGACAACCTGCAAGTCACTGGCCAAGTAACTGCCGTGATCTGCTGAAAGAGGCGCCGCCGTCGATGCCGATGGGTCGCTGTGCCGCGACGCTGTCTGCACACTCGCAGCGGCAAGGTACGATGACACGCCGAAGAGATACACCCGATACGCAAACAGCCTCGACGACGACAGCTCGCCACCCGGCGAGTTCGAGGCGTTGGAGGGCTCATTGTCTTTTGCCTGTGCCGCTGTCCACCGCGTCCACGCGTGGAAGAAGAGCCTCGCCGGAAAGCGGCACACCACTTCCAACGCAACCCGCTGAATTTCCGGGTACGCGGCAAAAATCGTCGCATCCGACTTCGCCTCCATTGTGACGCCGCGCCAGAGGACTCGCCACAGTCGGCGCACAATAGTGGCAACGTCATCGTCGTCGTCCTCCTCCTCAGGTGAATCCACTGCATCCGTCACGAATGTCGCGTCTGCAACGGCGAATGTTTTGGGGGCACAACTGCGTAAGCACAGGAGCGGCAGCAGCAGTGCGTGCAGGCGCGCCGACGCGCCTGCGTCGGCCCCGCTGCCGGTGCCCCCTGCACGGCAAGCAATGCGCGCCCACCTGTCATCAGGCGGTCCTTCCGTGGCCGACGCACGTGCAAAGAACGTGTCCCAGATGGCTCGAAGGTGCATCTTGTTTAAGCGAGCCTGGGCAGCTGGCGAGAGGTCATCGTTGACGAGGCCGGTAAGCGAGGCGGTAAGCCGCACCATGTACTTCATGGCCCACTGCACCCACTCTACGACAGGGGCACCAGAGTCGCTGGCATAATCAGCTGTGCCGTCACCCGCTCCGCGGTTCGCTTGACGGGCCAGAAACTGAAGGAGAGGAAGGGAATGACAAGCGTACGTCCAGCTCGCTGCCGCCGCCCGCACCCACCGATCTGTGAGCGTCAGAAGCGCCGTCTGCAACTGCGCTTCCTTGCGACGCCAGTTGCCGGCGCGCGCTTCAGAAGATGATGGGTCCATCTCGGCCGCTGTGGTCGGCAGGGCAGCCGGTGTTGAGGACAAGTCGTGCGCCGATCCAGCAATACCATCAGCTGAGTAGAGGAGGGCCTGTGATAGAATGTCGCCTGGCGTCTGCGGAGTCGGTCGCCGCACCATAGTAGGGTTCTGCTCGCTGTCTACACCGTCGGTATTCCTCTTGATCCCTCCAGGCGCGACTACAGCGCTGAGGGTGCCGCCGTTCGCCGCGGACTGGCACTGATACCCGCATTGCAACAGCAGGAGGTACGTCTCCGCTGTGTCCGTGTGTGCGGTGACAACGGAGGTCAACGCCGACAGCGCGGCGCTTTGCTTCCGTCCCGTGTCATCTCTTTGCACACAGAGGTGCAAGAGCGGGAGCAGCACGTCGTCCGGGTGCACCTTGGCAAACAAGGACGAGCTCAGCAGCCGCACGCACAGCTCCTCGTCCGGCAGCCGCAGCAACAGGTTCTCCGCAAGGAGTCTGAGTACGTGGCGTCGGCGTGCGCCTACAGACTTCGAATGGCCACCAAACCACGGCGCCACGGTATCCGGCGCGCTGGAGCGCGAGGGACGTTCCTCCGCTGTGTCCTCCTCCGCGGCGCGCTGCTCCGAGACGAGGTCCGGTAGGTTACACAGCACCTCCAGCACATGTCGCCGCGTGGCCGTGCTACCGTGCTCCAGCATACGAAACAGCGCCGGGATAAGACGGTATGGGTGCTCAAGAATAGACACGCACAGCAGCTCACCAACGCACCGCGACGCGGCGTCGTCCTCGCTCTCGAGTAGCTCTAGCAGCTGGTCGGACGAGTCCGCGGCGAAGCCAGCGAGAGCGCCGCTTCGCACCGCCGCGTCTAGCACGGCGCGCGAAAGCAGTGAGGCTAACCGAAGCACTCGCTCATTGCGGTACCGCAACGCCCGCTGTACCAGAAGAGCGTGGATCTGTTGTGTCACACCGCTGTCTGTGGCCCACAACTCCGCCTGCAGCGTTGTGGTGGGTGCGGCTGCGACGAGCGCGAGGCACGCACTTAAAGCCGCATCGGTCGCCATGAAGGTTGTCCGCTCGTTCTCCTTCGCATCGTGCAGGGTGGGCACGCGCAGAAGGGCGCTGGCCATGAACATCAAAACGTCCCTGTACGCTGGCAGAACCAAACCTGCCGACGTCGTCGGCACGCCCAGGCCTCCATGCACGGCGACCCACACACCAGTCAAGTTGCGAACAAGGAAGCACATCTGCAGCGTGTGGGCCCATACCATCTCCGTCAGACTCTGTGCGTTGTGCGATGAAGCCCCGTTGAACTCGCGCGTCGCGTTGAGGAGCGAGTACTGCAGCAGTTCCTGGTGTTTGACCACATCTGTGAAGACGTCCTCGAGCTGCTTCGAGACAGCTGACAGCAGCGCCGTTGCCGGCGTCGCTGCTGTGCGGGGGCCGCGGTGGTCAAACTCCTCGGCAAGCCAACGAAAACCGCGTCGCAGCGCGTTGCGGACCATTGTGACGCACCCCCACAGGCACGCTGGAAGGTCACGATCGAGCACCGGCGGGCGTTTCTTCTGCCTCCTTGACTTGAGTGCTGCCTCTTTGGTGTCCACGGATGAGTCGGCCTCGGCGTCCATGTGCGCCAACAGCACGTCCGTGGTGAGCCAGTACACACAGTGCACGACGAGGTGATTCAGCTCAACCGTCAGCCGGCTCGGCAGCGGGGCGGCGCCGCCCGCATCCGTCCTCCTCGCGGCGTGCAGTGCGCTCTCGCGCATCGACTCCTCCACGTAGCTCGCAACAGCCGGCACCATGCTCTGTGCAATGCCTGTGAACAGTTCTGTGTGTTCGGCGCACAGTCGCTGGCCCTCGGCGTGGCCGGTGGCCAACATGCGAAGCGTGTTCGACAGGATGAGAAGAAATCCAAGCTGGTACCGTCGGTTTGCATGCACGAGCCGAACAAATCGGTCATCGAGCTCCTTGTGCTCGCTGCTGCCCATCACAAAACCCCTCAGTGGCAGCCCTTGCAGTAGCGCTTGCGTCCACTCATGCGTGCAGCATGGACGCTCGTTGCCCTGACCGTGGGCCGTCGCCGGGTCACAGAGAATGCGTGTGCTCAAAAAGATGGCACACTCCAAGTCCGCAGCAGAGCGGGTGGCCACAAGCGCCATGCGATACAGCACCGCTTGCCACCCGCGAAGTACGCACGCGTCCGTCGCCGTCGCCGCTGACAACGCGGCGTCGCGATGCGTCTCGCCCTCTTTGGAAGGGGCCAACGCAGGCTCATGATTCGCGGCGCCTATCCCTGCCCCCGTCAACGTGAGCGTGGTTGCACGGACACCGTACAGAAGCCCGCGGTACGCCTGCTGCACCGAGTAGCTGCACATCTGCTCGTCTGTCGAAACCTTCTCATACAAAAGGCGTTGCAGCGAAGCCTCGAACGGCACCACGTCGACCAGCAGCGGCGAGGAGGTCAGGTAGGATGCTGCGGACGATTCTTGCCGCGGCACCGCCGACGGCGTAAGCAACAACGATGATGCGTTCATTGTACCCTCGTCTACCTGCCCTCGAAGCACGAAACAGAAAAGGCGTGAGCGTCGCGAGAGCGCAGGAAGCGAGAAAGAAGGAGTGTTTGAATGGGGCAGCGGTGACAGAGTTTCCCGCGTGTTGCGGGGAGCGCGAAGCTTATCCTAATGGGAAGGTGCGGAGAGATGCAATACGGAACGCTAGCCCTTTCACATAGGTATGTATATATGAATAATAGCAGCCCACAATATCTGTACGTGGGCAAGTGGGATCATTCCCTAGCGATGAAAACGAAAACAGAAGAAGGAAGGACGCGGCAGTGGCGCAGGTTGGAAGACACAGCCAAGCGCACATGGGGAGGTCGGAGAGTCATCAAAGAGAGAGACAGAGGAAGAGGGCGCACACATCGCGGGTAGCCGGAAAAAAAAAAACAGCGAGATCTGCGTGTGTGTGCGTTTAGGGTAGCTCAAAGCCATAGCACCAGCCAAACAGGCAAAGCCGAGATGCGCCCCCCCCGCCTACTTCTAGGCGGCGCCATCGCCACTTGCCACCGCGGAATTCCTGATACGCTTCTCAGTTTTACCTGTCCTGGGGAGTAGACAGGGTCAACGTCAGTTTGTTTCTGCTTGGCGTCATCAGCACCGTTGCCCACAACTCCGCAGAGAGGAACAGAAGGCCCACTCGGAGAGAGAGACACTGGAGCGCAGGACGAAGATGGACAGAAAACAAGAGAGGGAAAGCTAATAAACATGTAATGCAGGAAGGACAATAAGAAGTACGAAAACACAACAAAAACGCTGTCGGCGAAAGAAAACAACAGCGAAAAATACGTGCACCGCGCACGGAGATGGACACTAAAGAACAGAGTTGCACCCTCGGAACGACGAGGAGGAGAAAATCGACGCAATACGAGCCTACAGCGTGTGTATGTCTGTGTGTGTGTGCGTGTGGACAAAGTGAAAAGCGACCAAGCACGAGACAAAATCAAAACCTCGAAAAAAAACGAGCAGAGAAAGTGATCGAGCTTTTAGAAACCCCCTCCACACACACACACACACACACAAACAGGCAGACATATGTAAGCAGACAAGCGTGAAGGTAACAACCAAACAATCAGAAGCACACACACACACAAACACAGGAGCAAAGAGTGCAGCTCCACAGCACAGACGCCTAGACGTAAGAAAGAAGGAAAGAAGGGAGGAAGGGAAGAAGGAAGGCGGGAGGAGGAGAGGGGATACAACGCGGCGGTGCAAGTTAGTGCTTTATTTCCCTCTCTTTCTTTCCCCTTTGTGTATGTGTGTGTGTGTGAGGGTCGGTGCGTAGGCAAGGGATGGGTAGGTTATTGTTGTGAAGGGCAGAAGGAAATAAGGTAGATAGAGCGAAAAAAAAAAGACTACAGCACACACACACATACAAGGACGGACGAGAACAGAGGTAACGAAGAAAACAAGCGAAGATGATAGCGTCAGAAAAGCGGTGGGCAGAGAGGGATTACACGGAGAGAGGCACTGCAGTACGCTAAAGAGTCACCAAAAGGCTGAGACAGAGACAGAGTGCAGCATCAGGAGCACGGGACGGGTAGGGAAAGGAAGGGGAGGAGGACAACAACACAAAAAAAAAATAGAGCACATCAACACTTAAAAGAAAACAAAGAAGAGGCTCAGCCGGTAAAGAAAGAAAAGATGCAATGTAAAGAAAAGGGGACTGGGAAGAAAGAAGACAAGAGAGAGAAGTAAAGGGAGGGCGCAGATCTTCATACATGGCAACAGAGAAAAGGGGGAAAAACGAGTCATCCATTGCACCCTCTCACCACTACTCTAGTAGCGCGAACAAGAACAAAATCGGAGAGGGACACACAAATTCGGGTGAGAGAGCAACAATGAAAATAAACTAGACAAAGAGAAGGCAGCAGGAGCTGCACCAGCATACGAAACCAACAGCCACCCAAAGGGCAACACCGCAGCAGAAGCACGTCTCCTGCCCTTTGCCATAGCAACTCGCTTTCAAACTGACATCAACGCATTAGCACGTGAAAACGGCAATAAAAAAATCTATATATATATATATATCGCACATTTTGAGAGCACATGCGAACGGCGATAACACGCACACACACAAAAAAAGGAGGAGAGGAACCACAACGCAAGAGGTAAAACGAGAGCACACAAAACGGCTTGAGGTACAGCGACAACGAGAAGTAGGTGGGGGGGGGTATCGTGCGGTAGCGTGCGCGTGGGCGACAGAGGGAGAGGACGTCATGTAGGATCGACCCGCCTCACGTGCCAGCGAGTACACATACACACAAGCAAAAAGGCCAACGACGAGAGAAAAAAGCGCGCCAATGCACATCAATGAAGACACTCATACGCTCACCGGCGCACGCCAACACCTATACAGAGACGAGCCAAAACAAAGAGTGGCGGAAGCGGAGAGTCACCAGCACAAAGGACGGGAGCGGCAAGAGACACTGAGACAAGAAAATTCACCTACATACAATTTCTTTTTCAGACGCGTATATTATCTGCCCTATAGCGTGAGTCCAGCTCCACCCCACCTCGCCCTGGCGCAGGCCTCCATTGCGCGGCACGAAGCAGGCCTAGGCGCGCGCGCTGCAGCAATGCGCCGACGCGGTCATGCGAGAGCACGGCCCCCTGCCTCAACCTGTACCCACACCCACCCGCCGCGTCGCAGGTCGCCTCACAGCCGCTCCCCCATCACGCCGGTCGCCACCTCTGGTGCAGTCCAGTAGGCGTGACACTCAGGCCCTCCACCACACCAGGAGGCAGTGCTGAAGGCCGGCGGCAGGATACATTCGAGTCGCGCGGACACGCTGCCCGATCATAGGGGTGGCACAAGCTGTGGGCACTGCCGCCGGCCGCTCCGACGCAGCGCCGCGCAGGGCCTCCTCGCCGACGTGCGTAGCGGTAAGCATCACTCTGGCCTCTTCCTGTGTCAAGGGGACTGAACACTGGAAAGCCCCGTCGAGGTGTCCCTATCCTTCAACGTAGACAAAAAAGTGAAGAAAAACGACAAAAAAGAAAGAGAGCTCCTAACAAGGGCGAAAGTCCGGTAAGAAAGAGGAGCACCGACATACATAACGGCAGTGGCGGTGGAAGTGTGCGGGTATGGAGGAGGGGCTGGCGACATGAAATGCATGCATGTGAAAGAAGCCTCGCAGCGTTTTACAGGCGCAGGAACAACCGCAAAAGCGACACTCACACGCTGAGAGTGAGAGAGTATGCTTTCTTGTGTGTGTGCGTGTGTGACCCAGAAGACGACATCTACCGTGATGAGGGGTTCTACACGAGCGACGAAGGGAGAAGAGGAAGGGGCACAAAAGAAAAATCAAGGACAAGAGGGCAAAAAAAAACGAATAGAAGGAAAAAAAAATATCGTCAAAGTGTGGTAGCGAGTAGCAGCAAAACAAACAAGGAAGCGATCGTCATGGCAGCCAGAGTCAGCACAGAAAGCGAGAAACAGAGTTGGGGAGATCCGAAAAGAAAAAAAAGAGAAGGAAGAGGCAAGAGGCAGGAGGCAGGAGGCAGGGAGACGTGTTACCCCATACGCCGGCTTTCATCCCTGACGTTTTGTGTTCGCCGTCTTTTGTTTTTTTTTTCGGATGCGGAGAGCGTTGTCGTTGGCAAATTCTCATCCTGCTACTCGATTCCCTCTTATGCACCACTGTTGGCACCACAGCCACGAAGAATGCCACGTATAGACAGCAAAAAGAATAGAAAAAGAAGCGAGCACACGAAAAAAAATTCAAACAACAAAGAGAGGCGAATTTTCGCCTCAGTCAAACACCTCACGGTGCCATGCTCCCCTCGCTCCACCGTCCTTTCTGTTACTTCGTCGTCGTTCGACCGTATAGAATGCGAAGAGGCAACACGGAAAGCCGCAACAGAGGCACGACGCGCACATAAACAGCTACATAAAGGGAGAAAAGAGTCACAGGAAAGCGCTCAGTATATTACTCCTCTTTGCCTTTTATTCAACTAGGACGTGCGTTCTGCCAAGGTGGGGCGATGCAGATGAGCACTCTGCACTCCTCTCCGGCAGAACCCCCTCCCTGTCGCCCTGTTTCGTTCGCCATCCGTTTTCCTTCGTCTTCTGCCGCCGACATGAGCTTGCACGTTTGTATGCTTCCTCGAGTTCATGACTATGCACCTCCCCCGCTGCAATTATGCTGCAGTGGTGATGCACAGCTCCTTCCTTTTCGGAGGGAAGGGGGGGGGGGTGCTTCCGCGCCTTGGACTTCATCGGGGGCACCAGATCAGGCTCCACCATACACGCGAAAGGAAGGAACAGCGAAACCTTTGGAAGAGGAGCGAGGTTGGCGTGGGTAGGATGCACTGCCACACACACACGCCTACAGGCGAACAGGCAAGAGCACATACTATAGAGAAGAGGGGGGCGAGTATCCGCAGGCCACTCCAGCGACCAGAGGCGCATGCAGGAAAGACAACAACACCGCCAAAGAGGACTCGCAGAAGCCTAGAAAAAGATGAAGCGCACTCATTTGCACGGAGGCGCACGCACACCAATGCGCGCTTGCAGATGCGACACACACGCAGACAAGAAATACTGTTTAAGAAAAGAAGCGCGAAGATAGCAGAACTCGCGTCAATAGTGGTCTACATCGCCTTGAAGAGATCATAATACAAAGGCCAGTAAAGAAACAAGGTAACGGGGAGTCCACTCAAAGAGCTACGTGAGACCTCAGCAATACGACTTGGCATCACACACACAGACCTGCAGATCTCGTGGCGCCGGTGCCAGCATATATGCGGGGACGCCCCTCCACAGGAGCAGGAACACGGAGAGCTAAAGCTCATACAGTCGACGTCGTCGCACCAGGAAACGCCACCGCACCACAAATCTTTTTTTTTTTGCTTTCTTGTGTCGCTCTCATGCTTTTCTCGCCTCTGTCGCTGGTGTCCACTCCTCTGCCGTCTCTTCCCTTCTTTTTCACTCTACGCCGAATCCTCGAGGTCGTCGTGCGCTCTCTCCCCTTCAGTTTCCGAAGGCGTGTCAGAACGCCATGCTCTCATCACATACAGAAATCACGTAAGTGCCACTGTATCGGCCCGCTTTTCCTCTGCCCTCTGCATGGTAAGGTAAGATGGATCACAACCAGAGCGCAGGAAACAGCAACAGGAACACAAAAAAACGTACGTCTGCCAACACATCAACCGGCACTGTCACTACCGTCTTCCGCCTACCACAAACTCGTACCCCGATATATACGTACACACACAGCCGCCCCTCACCCACCCCCTGCGGCACGGCGGCCACATCCGCGTCCTCTAGGACGAGCCGTCCGGCCGCTGCATCCGGCCACGCGTCTATAACGGGCTCAGCCTGTCCCTCCCCCCTCGCAGGCATGCCTGCGCCATCGGCGCCACACCCACCGGGCCGCATGGCGCGCACCAAAGTAGGCGGGACCGCCCTCACGGGCGTTACTCGAGGGCGGTGGCGTCTGTCAAAGGGTGGGGGGCAGGGGTAGCATGCCGGTGGTGGCCTAGGCGCATGCCGCACGAGCCGAGGTAGGATGCTGCCCAGCCTCAGCCCAGGGCCCTGTGAGACCCTGCAACGTCTGCCTGCATGCCGTGCTTCTCCCCGTCAGTCTCCTGAAGGCCGCTGCATCCCGTCACATACGGCGTGGCGACCCCCCTCCCCCCTACGACGACGACGGCCACCACCCTCCACAGTGGACTCCGGATGACTGGATGATGTAGTGCAGGCTGCTCTGGTGATGCTTCCGGCATCTGCGCCTCACGAGCCCCCATTTGGTCGGCTGGAGCCGATACGGCATGTTTTGCGCACATGCACTGTGGGCTCTCTTCGCGCCACGCCCCTCTGCATGCGATGCGGCATGCCAGCTGTGCATGGCGGCGCTCGCGCTTTTGTGGAGTGGGGGGGGAGGGGAGGGGGCGTGTTCGAGAACGGCACTGTTGCCGGGGGGGGTGCGTGCCTGGACGGCTTGCCCGCATGTTGCCGCGACGGGTCGGCCGCTGCTGTGCGCGTGGGGCGGAGGGGTCCCGCCGACACGCGTGCGCGTGCGCACACGGGGAGCTCACAGCCTGCCGTTCTGTGGGGGCACAGAGGGTGTGGTGGGGGCAGCGACAGGCCCCCGACGGGGGCAGCCCGTGCAGCGCGTGCGAGACGTGCGTGTCGAGGTGACCGCGTGCAAGGTCGTTGCGTGCGGCGGGGTGTGCTTCGCTGGGCGGGTGCGCGCCTTGTTTTGAGGGATGCTCAATCCACCTGTATGGCGTGCTTCACTGTCCAGCGCACCACCTTCCACAGGGCGGCGCGCAGGGCAGCGTCGCCAGAGAGGCCCGCCTTCGTGGGTGTTGCTGGCTGCAGTCGTGCATTCTGTCATAGCCTTGCGGAACACCTCGCAGGTGTGCGTCTGCGTGGCTGACTCTTTGGTGTGCGGCCGGACGTGGTGTGTATGCGCCTAGCATGGACTTGGCAGCACAGCCGCAACGCCGCTGCCTCGCTCTTGTCGTTCGGAAGAGGGGGAGGGCGTACACCTGTGCCCCGTGTCGTGGTGTGCGAGCGCGGGGACGCCAGCCCGGTGCCTCCTCTCTCTTGCTGCACCGGGATGCTGAGACGCTGGTACGCCAGGTGCCCTGTGGGGCCTGTGGGAGTGAACTGCACGTCTTGCGCAATGCAGACCCCTGTGCCGACGCTTCGTGACGGGGGCGGGCCGACCAGCCACGGTGTGCTTGGCTGCGCCCACTGGCAGTCGCGCTGTGTCCGGCGCTGGCGGGGAAACGGGCTGCTTCCTGCATCAGCGCCTCGCTGCCAAAACAGAAAACAGGAGTTGGGGGACGTGTACCCGTTGAATCGCCGGCACAACTCGCGGTGCGTCAGCACAGGCGTGACCGTGCCGCGAGCCTCTTCGGCGACATTGCCCCGCCCCCTGCCCTGCCCTGCCCGCGGACGCCAAGGGTGGGCCACCGTACTCGGGGGAGGGGGGGGTGCGGCAGGCTCGTGGCCTGCCGTCCATGATCGGGACACTGGAGGCTGGGATCCCACGGTGCGGTGTAGCTGGGATTATGATAAAGCATCATAAAGGAGAAAAAAGAAAGGACGAGGCTTGTCTAGTACCGCCGAGCCTGTTCCAAACTTCTGAAAGTATTGGTGGGATGCCGGAAGTGCACGAGACGAAAGAAGAGAGCGGCGCAAGATCGACGAAGAAAAGGAAAACTGGAAGCAGGGACAAGAAAGCGAAGGAGAGAGGGAAAGAAGAGGGACGCACAAGACGGAACAGGGCGTTGGCGGAAGTGCGCCGTAACGCGATGAGAAGAAACGAAAAACAAAAGAAAAGAGGGAAAGAGCACAGTGACGCAAGACAGCAAACAAGGACACATCCTTTACACACATAGACACAAACGTGTGAAACAAGACCAGGAAGAACGACAAAACAAGAGCGGGAAAATAGAAAGAAAGTAAAGGGCACGCACAACAGCGGGCACGAGGCGTCAAAGAAGAAATAGAGCGAGATGGGGTGGGGGAACAACACACACACACACATACATCTATATATATATATGGTACGGAAGCAAGTGGCTGTGGGCGAGTACGTCGAGACTCCACGGCGTACATCAATGCAAGAAGACAGGACCAGCGAATACGCATACCCGCTCACGTGCACATAGGCGCAGACACGCATGTGAGGAAGGTCACGTGGCGGCGAAAGGGATGCCTTCTTCTGCTTTGGCTTTGTTCAGTTTGCTGAACGCCCGAGGGACTCGATGTCGAGGGGCCGGTTTGGCTTGGGGTACAGTTCTTTGTCCAGCTCCACCAGCTGATCAAAGAAGCCCTTGTTTGGGAGAATCGCAGGTCTGCCCTTCTTGGTCACCAGATAGGCCTCATCCAGCCGCATGCCTCTTTTAATCATCAGGTACGCAATTACCGTTGTGGCGGAGCGCGACAGGCCTGCAAAGCAGTGCACCAGGCACCCGCTCTTTTTCGACTGGCTTTCCTCGATGAAGTTGACGGCCTCCTGAAAAGACATGCGAATGTTAGCGCCAGGGATGTCGTCCACGACGATGACCTTGTGATGGCCGCCCTCCGGTGGCACCGGCACAAGTTGCCGGCCTACAGTGAGCAGATACGTAATGTTCAGCTTTCGGTACACCATCTGCGACTGCGCAGAGCGGAGACTGCCGCAGTAGAGATACGGCACGATTTCATCCGGGTAGAGCTTGTTCCAGTTGACCGTAATGTTGGGCAGCTCGGTGTCGAGGTTCTTCTCGTAGTAGTCCTTGTAGAGCGAGGGCTCGTTGTCGAGCGCGATCGTGAGGTCGTCGAAGCGCTGCAGCCGCTCTCGCAAAGGCAGGGTTGTCAGGCTGTCGTTGGCGGCGAGGTAGATCACCTTCAGCTTGGGCGACATGATCACTGTCTTGGAGTTACTCACGCTGGAGCCGCCAACTAAGGAGACGGCCGTGTTACCCACTAAGCTTGCCATTCGCGCGCCGTTCACCTGCGTGGTGGACATGGCAAAGTTCTCCATCACGTTCGATGCGCTGGAACATAGCGGAGGAGCGACTATATCAAGCAAGCTATCAGGAATACTGGAGAAGTTGTTGTAGTCCAGCGCGGCCGAGGTGAGGGAGCTGAGGTAGATGAAGGTCTGCGGTAGATCTACGAGGGCGTTGTGGCTCGCATCGAGGCTTTCGAGCTCGCTAAGGTTGCCGAGGCTATCTGGGAGCTCGGTGAGTTTGTTGTACGACACCACAAGCTTGCGCAAGTGGATCAAGAAGCTCAGCTCATGTGGAAGAGACCTGAGGTTGTTCTGTGAAATATCCAAAACGACCACCTGCAGCAGTGGCGGGTCGTACACCTCAGGCGGCACCTCGTCCAGCCCGTAGTTGTACAGCAGCAGCTCCGAGTGATTGCTGGTGCGGCAGCGCTCCAGCTCCTGCTGCCAGTCGTCGTCTTCGATTTCCTCGGCCTTGGGAAGCACTAGCTTCCTCGCCTCTTTGCCCTTCATGAGTGAGAGCCTCGTCGGCGGAGGCAAGCAAAGCGAGCCAAAGTCCTTTGGCGTCACAGGATCCGCGCGGCCGTGTGGGAAGCCTACCGTGTTGAAACCCGTATTGCTGTTGTTGGCGCCGCTGCCAAGGTTTAGTCCGCCACCGGGCATCCCACCTAGCCCACGGAAGCTGATAAAGCTGCGACAGTTGATGTTAACCGAAATGCTCTGCTCGCTTATGTCGTCAGGAAGGCGGACGACGCTCTCCATGTCGCCGAACATGCCCTTTGTAATGCTGCCGCCACCAGTGCTGCGCACCGCAATCGACCGCTCCGCTGCGCGCTGCGCCACGAGGTGTGCCGTAAGGGAGCCTACAGGGAAGTTCGCCGTCATCTCAAGCGTCTCGAGCGCGTGCACATCCGGCACCGTCGACGGCTGCACCAGCACGGCCTTGTTGGCACCATCCCTGCTGTGCTCGATCGTGTGAATCAGAAACGGCACTAACTCGTGGCCGTCCTTGTGGTAGTTGCCTACAGAGCACTTGCCGCAGCGGATGTAGCCGTCGCAGTCGGAGCATTGATAGAGCGCCACCGTCAGCTCGGCGCTGCATTGGCCGCAGAGCAGGTTCTCGCCCTCGAAAACGAGAACCGTAGGCTTCTCGCCCGTGGCACCAGCGATAACGGACGCCTCGGTGCATGACTCGCTGCCGTGTAGCGTGGCGTCACCAGCAGAGCTGAGCATCTGGCTCTCCTGGAACGGGTCCTGTGCGAGGACCTCTAGCATGCGGGCTTCGTCGCGCGTCTCGGGTTTCGAGTGCACGGCGCTCTGTAACTCCTCCTCCGTGACCTCGACAATCGTCTTTGGCAAGTTTTGCGCGAAACTCAGGTTTCCGAAGTACGTGTGCTTCAGCGCCGCTCGCGCGTCTTGGAACCTACCCTCCAGCGCATCCTCAATGAAGGAGACCAGCGCTGGCGTCAGCTGCGCCCTTTGTTTTCGCACGGCTGTGAGTACCGCGTCGACGGCAAACGTCCTGTTCTTCTCACTGTCGAGCAGTTCTGCCCATACTGTGTCGAAGAGCTCCGGCAGTACCGAGGCGGCAAGGAGTCCGACGCAGAACATGTCCACGCTGGGGCCATGCAAGGGACTATGCCGCCGCACCCACGCGGGTAGCGCGTAGAGCGGCGCGCCTTCCGCGATGGAGTCCGCCAAGGCGTCTGCCGTCACAAACAGCGGCCCAAAATCGGCAATGCAGTAGTGCAAGGTATGCTCGCAAAAGAATATGTTCGTCGGAAGCAGAGAGAGATGCGCTACGCCGTTGTCGTGCAAGTGGACCAACCCAGCCAGCACATCCACCAAGAAATCCTGCAGCGTTGGGGACGAGCTGTCGCCCTTCACCGGAGGCACGGCTTCAATGGACCCACCCGACATGTAGTCCTGCACCACGAAGCAGTTCACTTTCTTGTCCTCCACAATGTCGATGAAGCGCATAACGTTTGGGTGGTCCACCTTGCGGGAGAAAACAAGCTGGCGACGCATTTCTCGCGCCCATTTCTCCCGCCCAGGTGCTTGCAGCCGCTTCAGAATAGACTTGTAGATAATCTTGAAGGCAAACTGCTTGGAATGATTGCGGCGCAGATGAACCATCATCGTTTCCGAGAAGCGGCCCTCACCAAGAAAAGCGTCCACCTGGAAGCCGTTTCGCTGCTGCGTGCGGTAGTTTGGCACTGCCATGCTACTCATCGAGGCCCCCCTCAGCCCCGGCGCGCTCATTGTCCGGTCGCCGAAGCTACCCACCATTTGCCCACCGAAAGCGAAGCTGCTCGTCATGGACATTTTGCGCATCAATGACGAGGTGCCTACGACCAAGCTGTGCTTGAAGAAGGGGTGTTGCAGCAGCCGCAGCACACTCGGCCGCTTCGAGGGCACCTTTTGCAGGCAGAGTCTGATCGCGTCCTCGATGTCGTACGCGAAGCTCCAGTGCGGGCGGGGTGGGAAGCTCAGGTCGAAGCCCATGAGCCGCTCATGCACCTGCGCGTAGGAGCACTCGGCGATCTCAATCGGATCGCAGCCGTAGGCGAGACGGTACATGAGCACGCCAAAGCCCCAGATATCCACCGCCGCCACTCCGGCCGCGCCTTCGTCCGAGACGACATTGACCTCGCCTGTCGCGTACGGGCCCTCCGGGTCGAACACCTCGGGTGGGAGACAGGCCAACTCGCCGTTGAATACGAGATCCTCCGGACACTGCACCGCGAAGAGACGCCAGAAACCGGCGTCGGCGATGCAGAAGTGGCCCTCGCCGTTCTCGAGCACGTTGTCGAGCTTCAAATTGTGGTGATAGACTCGGTGTGAATGCAGGATGCGAAGACCCACCGCCACCTCCGTCAGGATCCGGCGCAGCTTGTCGGAGTCGTGCGAGAGCCGGCCTGCGTAGTTGCCGATGTTGCCCTTTGCATGGTAGTTGGTGATTACGATCATGTTCTCCTTCGCCTCATCATTGAGAACGTCGCTGATTTGCAGCACGTTCTGGTGCACAATGTTGACGAGAACCCGCTGCTCCGCGGTGATCTCCTCCAGCAGCCGGCGCCGGAGCACAAAGCTGATCACCTTGAGGATGCGGAATACCGGGCCTCTGGCGGCATCGTCGGAAAGGGAGTCGCTCGAGCCGTGCGGGGGCGTACACCTGCTCGATAACGCCGCGACGTCACGGGTAGCGAAGTAGCTTCGCCCGATGGTGCCGGCATTGTAGGCGGCGCGCAAGCGGTAGCCATCAATTGTTTCGTCTTGATGGAAATCAGGGATGCAGATTACGCACGACCGGTTTGAAAAGGACACTTCAGGGTGATTCAGAAAGAGCAGACCGACGGAGCTGCTGCGGAGGGCGTCGAGCACCTCGCACATGACCTTTTCCTCCTCGGTGGGTCGCTCCGCATCGAGTCCCTCACACTTGCGGACAATGGAATCGACGCGCGACGCAATGCGGAGTGCGCGGGCGGACAACTTCTGCGGTGCGACGGAGGCTTCGCGCGACGTGCCATGGGAGCTCGCGCCTCGCTGAAGCTGCTGCTGTTCGTGCCCGTTTAGCGCGGCGTCTGCTGCTGCGTGCAGCGGCTGTGATTTGGGTGGCGCTGTTCCTGGCGCCTGAGGTACCTTGCCGTGCTCCACAGAGCCTCCTGCAGCCGAACCGACAGTAGGCGAGTGTCCCACACCATCGCTGTTGGTGTCGGCCCCAGCACCAGCGAACCTTTTAGCTCCGCCGCTTCCGCCTACGCGACTGATATGGATTGTGCTAGCGCTCAGGATGGTCTCAGATACGTTAGCATCGCCAACCTCGGCTGAGCTCCTAAAGTGGTTGTGCTGCGCGCACCCGTTTCGCTTTCCATGGGTGCTGTCTACACGGCACCGCGAGAGCTCGCGGTTCGATCGGCAGTTGGTGTCAGCGCAGGCGGCCAGAATTCTACCACCCCGCGAGTTCGCTGAGCCGCATAGGACACCCATCACTCGAGCACCTCAACACTATGCGTCGGTAGCGAAAACGAGCAAGAACCAAGCAAAAAGAAGACCGCGGGAGCCGACGTGCGCACAGACACACAGACACACACACACACACAGAGAAGCAAAAACCAGCAACTGCGACCAAGGACACGAGGCAGCTGGCACGAGAGAGCTTCTGTGCGTGTCAATGTATGTGAATGTGAGGGTGGGAAGGAGTACGTACGTGAATCTGCGTGCTTGTGTTTGTAGCGCGTGCCCTGCTGCTGCGGTTCCTCGTTCTGTTCTGTTCGGCAAGGCAAAGCGCCTAACGATGTGGGCGCCGCAAAGGAGCAGCTAGTGCGCCGTCTCCGCAGCTCGGCAACTTTCCAGGGGTGGGGTGGGGTTCGGTGGGGGAGCAGACGACCAGCGGCAGGCAGCTCGAAAAAAAAAAAGCAGGAGGAAACTGTAAAATCACCACAACGTGCACACACACACACACGCACGCCACCACAAAAAAAAAAGGAGAAACAGGAGAGTGAGAGAAACGAGAGACCCACGTGGTAGTAGTATGGGGCGGGGCAGAGAACTGTTCCAGAGATACAGAGAGATAGAGAGACAACGAGAAAGCGCACAGACCAACTCACACCACACAGAGACAGGGTGACGACAAGCGACGACACAACAGATGCTTCGGAAGAAGCAAAGGGAACGCAGGGAGGGGCAGCTAAAAAAAAAGCGGAGAGAGACCCTGGAGCAAAAAGAAAGCGAGCGGGAGCGTGGGGGAGAGGGGAGAACTGACAAGTTGAATGGCAGTGCCTGTGCTCGTGTGTGTGTGTGTGTTGTGCGGCGCGGGAAGAGGGCGAGGAGGTGTCACAAAGCGAGGGATGCAGTGCGAGGCAGCAAGCACGCGGAGGAACAAGAAAAAGAGGTGTAAACTGACTGGGGAGAGCGACGGGCAGGGGGTTGTGGGGCAAAAAGATAACCGCGATGGTACCTGAGGGTCAAGCGAGGCGAGATGCACGTGATACTGAACGCACCTGACGGAAAAGCAAAGAGGAGACGCTCAAACTCAGCACTCAGTGATGCATCGAACGAAAAAAAAAGACAGCAGGAGCCAACAGCAGTGTTCATGTGAAATAAATAGCGAGGGTAACAGCGAAGGATGGCAACGCATCCGACCGAAGCAGCAGCAGCACGGACAAATTAAGACGAATACTAATGACACAAAAAATCAGAAACAGCCAGAAAACAAAATCGACACACAACACGCAGACACACCAAAAAGAAAACAAAGAAAACGAGCTCCCTTCTTTTGCTTGTGTGTCCTGTGTCGGCTTGTTCCGTTTTCTTTTTGTTTGTTGTAATCCCTTCGACTTCCAGGTTTACCAAAGGCCACCCAAACTATTCTTTGTTTTTTGCCCCTGCTCAGTCAACTAAACACATACACAGAGACACGCACGCAAATAAAAGGCCAAGCAACAACGACAACGAGCGAAAAAAAAAGAAGAATGGCGATCGAGACGGAGAGAGAGAGAACACGAGAGAAGAATACAGGTGATGACATCAAGGTGAAAACTAGACTAATAAAAGAGATGCGATCGCACTGATCTAGGAAAGAGCGGCAACCACACCCAATGCACTGCTTCAGCACAAACAAAATCAAAAAAAAAATAAAAAGAGGGCAGACAATTAATGCTGCTTGCCCGTATGCGCGACTGAGACACGACGAAAGAACAACGAGGACGGTTGAGAAGCGGCGAAATCGTAAAACAAAGAACCCGAATTCCAAGAGATGATGCCGCAAGGCAAGAGAGGGAAAAAGAATGAGAAGAAATATGGGAAACAACAAAAAAAATAAAATTTCCTCGGAACTTCCGTCCCTTCCTTGGCTGCTTCTCGCGCGCGCCTTTGCCTATTCAAGGGTGTTGTCGATGCGGGCCTTTGCCGGTCCTCGGTGTCGCTCTCTCTCTTCCGCCCGCTTCTGGTCTCCCTGCGGACCCTCGAATTCCTCCTCTATCGGCTTCGGCGCAGCGTCCTTCGCATGTGGTCGCCGGCAATGAGGACTCGTCCGCACCTAAAGTGAGAGCGAGCGAGTGCAAAAGGCTCGCAAACAAACAAAGGTGTCTACCTTTTCTTCGTTGGCCAGCTTCGCGACCGCCGCTACACGAGAGCGAGCACGTCAGCTCCAAGCGCAACTTGACGCAAATAGAGCCTACAACAACAGTAAAAATGGTGAAGCTTCCCTGACGGACACAAAAATCAGGCAAGCATACAAAAAAAACGAAATGAGGTGCTTACAAGCCTGTCGTTACCCTAGAACGCACGGCCCTCTGTGACAAGGCTGTGCGTCACAGTGAGTCGACGGGATGAAGAGAGAAGACGACGTGTATGTCGGTACGCGAGGGCGAGATGGTACTGGCGAGCAAGCAAGATGTAAACGAAGAACAGACACAGATGAGAGCGTCTAGAACGAAAAACCATGGGCTGCTTTCTAATCCGCGGCACTTGGAAGTGAGTATTTTTCGGCCCTCAATAGTGGGCGATCGAAGGGGCAACGAGGGAGAGAAGAAGTCGATTAGTCGTGCGCTAGAGAGGCTCCATGTCATTGCCTAACCTGTGTCTTCGGCAGTTTCAGCGAACTTGTTGTACGTCGGCAAGGTAGGGACGAAGCTGAAGCGTGTGTTCCGCTCTTACGGCATCGCTGTTTATCGTTTCGCCGTGTGCAACGAAAGTGTAGCGTCCAACCTTCCTTATCCGTGACGCCTCACACCCGGTTGCAGACATGATGGGGTAGAAAGGGGGGGGGGACAGATAATGGTACGACTGACGTGAACTCAGAGACAGGATGGTTAGAGCAGTGGGCATTCCAACACAGCAGTGAGGAAAGAGAGTTGTCACACATCACACTCACAAAAGTGCCTGTGCGTCCTGCCTGGAAGCCGGCCCCACAAAATTTTGGAGCTTCCTCCGCCAAAGACCAAGGGAAGAGGAGGCAAGCGCTTCCAGTGACAAGCAGAGGGATCGATACTTTCATCTTCGGCGGGTCTTCGTACTACCATAGAAGAGTAGTCCAGCTCCACCCCACCTCGCCCTGGCGCAGGCCTCCATTGCGCGGCACGAAGCAGGCCTAGGCGCGCGCGCTGCAGCAATGCGCCGACGCGGTCATGCGAGAGCACGGCCCCCTGCCTCAACCTGTACCCACACCCACCCGCCGCGTCGCAGGTCGCCTCACAGCCGCTCCCTCATCACGCCGGTCGCCACCTCTGGTGCAGTCCAGTAGGCGTGACACTCAGGCCCTCCACCACACCAGGAGGCAGTGCTGAAGGCCGGCGGCAGGATACATTCGAGTCGCGCGGACACGCTGCCCGATCATAGGGGTGGCACAAGCTGTGGGCACTGCCGCCGGCCGCTCCGACGCAGCGCCGCGCAGGGCCTCCTCGCCGACGTGCGTAGCGGTAAGCATCACTCTGACCTCTCTCTACGCCATGGATGCATGACCCTTTCACCAACAGAAGCGCTCTGGCATCTGGCCGGGATAGGGGGGAGGGGCTGCTTGGCTTGCCCACAGAGTTGGGTACTGGACTCTGAGACGTTACGCCTTGTGAGGTTGTGCCCTCCCCCCACCCCCGTCATCAGGGCAGTTAGGCACGTGAGGAGGACAAGACAGAAGAGCGAGGTGTGCAGCAGAGGAATGCGTACGCACTCGAAGACATGCAGGCAAATCAAAATAGAAACGATGACAACGAGAGCGAGGGAGAGCAGTAGAAAGCGGAGCGTCGCAAGGACGAATTTGCTAGCAAAAATGTCAACTCTCTATGCGCGTCGAGGTATCGGTTTGAGTGCAGGTGCCTCTGCATCCACCGATGAAGTGAGGATCCGCGAAAAAAAAGAGGAAGGTGTGCCGAGAGCGACTACGGTGCACGTTTGCAAGTGCGTCTCTGGGAAGCAGCGGTTGAGGGTGAGCGAGTCTCGTCAAGAAAGGAGAACAGATGGTGCCTCGCACGTTGTCGCAGGCCCCATGCGAAGGCGACATGACACAACTCCAGTCGTGAGTCCACGTCCGAAAATTGGAGGTGGCTTTGCGCTTTTCCGTCTTCTCGTTTGTCTTGTCTGCGTGCATTACCTTCTTTTTTCTTCCTTTGCCCCTGGCAACGTGCCAGAAGAGTATTTTGATTAGCCAGTGCTTCGCACACACTCGGACAGAGTAGAGTCTGAAACCCAGACCGGAGCGCGGCACTCTTCAGCCTTAGCTGGCGCGTGCCCTTCCCCACCAGACATCCCACGCATTCTCCGAATCTCTCTGCAGACAAGTGTAGCGAACCCGTTGTCACCACCTGTGCAGCATCGACTTTTCCGTTGAAGGCAACAGACAAGGCAGGCGGGTGCGCACACAAACCCATCCGGTGAAGCAATTCAAATGAGAAAGCGCGGAGGGCGAGGGAGATGGAAAGCGCAAAACAGATTGGCAACGAGAGGAGAGAACAAAGGTCACACTCGCGCCAAGGCGGGGCACACACGCACGCACGAAAAAAGGGAAGATAAAGTGAGACGAATAAAAAAAAAACACGCGCGCAAAAAAAAAAGCCCATGCGATGTACCGCGAAGATGTAGAAGAGACGAGGTCAAAGGAACAGCGTACACAAGACACGACAACATCAACGCACTCGTGGGGAGATACGATTTCATGAAACGCGAGCCACAGTCGCCAGAGTGGTGCGCAGGCACCGCGACGAGGCAGTGCAACGCGCGCAGAGCAATGACGGAGCTGGCAGTAGAGAAAGAGAGGGAGGAAAATGCAAACCAGAATCTTCGCCCTCTTTCATCTTCGTGGCTCTTGCCAAGGCGACATGGCAAAGGATGCGAGCGCCTACGCAGCTCCAACGCGCTCCGACCGGAGGTGAACCTCACCATTCAGAATGCGCTGCAGGGCTGCCTGTAAATCGTCGTCGGAGTCAATATTCTCCAGCAGCGCGTACCGCACTGTTGTCGGCTTCGAATGGCGCAGAACCACAATGGACCCCGCCAAAGACGTCATCGCCTCCCCAGTAGACGCTATCTGCACACCAAAGTCGGCTTGGAGCTGCTGCAGCAACTCTTCCTTGTGCTGAGATGCCTCGAAGAACAGCAACGGGTCGTTCTTGAAGTACTGGTGCACATTGTCGAGGTTGACGTGCTCGCTAAGGCTGAAAACGCACAGGGGGGACTGGCCGCGAATCTTGCGGGTCTGCGGCGCGCAAAACAGTGATATCACTTTTGGCGTGTATTCGACCGGTTCTACCGGAAGTGCTACAGAGGACTGCCGCGCGGCTTCTCGTGTCTGGTGCTGGCTTTCATCCTCGTCAAGGCTCACGGAGTTCATTGGGGCCTCCGTGCCGGCGCTGCACTCCTTCTCCGCGCAATCCAAGAAGAAGCGCGCGACGGGCTCATAGGCGATAGCCTTTTTCGCGTACGGCACCATCTCAAACTTCTCCTCTGCATCACCTTCGGCCGGGGTGTAGCGCAGTACGCCGATCATTGGGAGTTGCGAGACGCCAAAGGCCTTCGCCACACCCTTTTCAGGGCTACTGCTACCCGCGAACACCAGCGGCAGCTCCTTCAGCTTCGGCGACATGCCCATGACCGAAAACATCGGCGGTACCTTGTTCTTCGCGGAGAGCAGCACACCGATCATCTTCTTTGGCGCGTCTCGAGCGGCCTGCTTCATCTGCTCTGCTGTCGTCACTGTCATGACCTTGCTCGAGCTGATTCCCTCGACCACCAAACTCTGCAGCGCCGCCGCTGTGCGTTGGCCTTGGTACTCCTGCGAGGAGGAGACGGACTTTGTGCCGCTCTTCCAGTACTTGATCGTCGGAAAGCCACGCACGCCAAACTGCTGTCCAATGTCGGCGTTCTTGTCAGCGTCGATCGCGCCAACGCGGATGGTGCCTTTCACCGACTCGGCAAATCGCTCATACTCGGGGTGGAACTGCTTGCAGTGGCCACACCACGGCGCATAAAAGAGGATGACCACCGGCTTGTGTGTATTAACAAATGCGTGCAGCGAGGCAGGCGTCAGCTCTGTGACAGCCGACGACCGTCCGTACGGGTACGCCAACGACGTGTGCACGAGACACGCGACCGCAAAAAGCGCTCCAAGGAGCTGCACTGCTGATGGGGTGCTACGGCACATTCTCTGCAGCGTCGACACAGAGATCAAGAAGAGTCCGCGGCACGACCGACGGAGTCGAACGGAGGAATAAGTTTAATAGCCAACGCTGCGTGTGCCTCTGAGTGGTGGCGTGAAGAGGGTCGCCGAGAGGGGAGAAGAGGTCAACGATAAGAGTCCAACAGAGAAGACAGCGAGAGCAGAAACGGAACAGTCATAACGAGCCAATGAGGAGGGATCGGAGAACAGAGCGCCGTCAGAGGAAATACGAAAGAAAAACGAAAAGAAATGCTGCGAGGAAGTAGTCACACTGTGCCCAACGGGAGGAGAAACAAACAGGGCGCTGTGCAAGGTCCTTCACGGGCGCGAAATTGCTGCAACCAGAAGCACCGTCGTACAGAAACACAACGTGCAGGCCGAGCAAGCCGCGTCTTGGACCGCACAGCTTCTGCGTGTGAAGGTCGGCAGACTACCTTCTTCTGTGGTACTGGTGATCCCGCGAGCTGTGTAAAAACAAGACAACACGTCGAAGAAAAACGAAAGAGAACGTGTTTTGTTTGGTGCTCTTGTTCAGGGCGTACTCTTCTCCAAAACGTGTGCGATGTGTGTGTGTGTGTGTAGAGTGTGGGGGGTCGTCGTGCTTGCGGAGAGGGAAGGATAGAGAGAGAAACACGGTGACGCGGTAAACCAGTTGCATAGATGAAAAAGGAGGAAAGTGGTGCGAGTCGACGGCATCCGTCCGCGTAGGCGGACGCGCCCACACAGGAGAGCGGGACGAGAGATGGAAAAGAAGCGAACGAGAAGAATAAAAGAGGGTGGTGCACAACACAGAAAAACCATGTCGAAATGGAGCAGGCGGCAACACACAACAGTGCTGCTGGACGGGAGGCTTCGTCTTTTTTTCCTTCGTACGGTGTCTCCTGGCTGCCCCTCTCGTGCGTTGCATGCCCTGTGTGTGCGTGTGTGTGCATCTATGTGAGGACCTCACTCGTACAGGCCCCCGAAGGGTGGGTTGTCACACACTCACATGCTGAAACATGCAACAGCGTCTCGTCGCCGCCGTATGCCTCTTCATGGCCGCATTTCGTCTTCCTATTTAGTGTTGTCGGTTTTGGGCCCGAGTGGGGGGGGGCGGGGCAACAAATTCGAAAACACACACACACGAACCCGATGAATGTTCTGCGCGACCTTTTTCCGCCGTTTCGATTCTTGCCCTTCGAAGGCAGGAGAAGATGCCGAGGGCAGAGGAAAGGTCGGCCCATAGAGGTAGGGAGACGGCCCAATGAAAACAAAAGACAGCAGTCGCCGCCCTAGCGTGAACGGCGCGACCTACCCTCGCCATCTGCGCATGGCAGGTGCCGTCCCATGTGATTGTGTGCGACTGTGCTAGTGTTCCCAGATGCACAGGGAGTGGGGGCATAAACATGTGAGCACATCGCCTAGAACAGCTTGCGTCAACTTCATCACCGCGTCACGGCCGCGGTCGCAGTCGGTGCGGCACGCACGAACCACATCGTGTCCTGGCTCTGCCCCCCGTCGTGTATGCACGTGCTGTTGATGCCACAACAGCAGCGGAAGAAATCAAATGTGAACAGCGTGGAGAAAATAGTCAAGGCACGCAGGTGGGACTCTGTCTGGTTCACGGAAACGGAAAAAACCGCCGAATGCGCAGTGACTCCGAGGGCCCCTCCATGCGCGCTTCGGCGGAGAGGACGCCGTCAACGTTGAGCAGCTCGCAGTCGTCCGCGAGAGCCGTGCCGTGGTCCATGGCGCGCTCGTGCTTCTTGACCGGCATCCTCAACTCGCGTCCACTAGCGTTGCGAGCCGACGCCTTTTGTGGCAGGAGGTGAAGCTCGGTTATAAATCGGGTCATGGAGCGCACGTGCGCGGCGACGCTGCTGCAGTCAGTGAGATTCGAAGCGGCTGGAGAGCCGCGCTGTCGCCCGCTGGCCGAGGAGGAAGTCCGTCAGGAGACTACCCAGGTCGTCATCCTTGTTGCCGCACCGTCTCCTTTTTCGGGCGTAGAATCGAGCATGCTGGGTCGCCATCGACGCAGATCGCCAACAGCACCGCACCGCTCGCGCAAGCGCTGATCGGAAAGCGTGGAGCGAAGAAAGCGCGCTTGATCAAGTAGGCGAACTGGCCCTCCGGCAATGCGGATATGTCCATCCACTGCAGCAAGGACATGGTGCCAATCTCCGTGTCTGCTTCGCGCCGCCGCTCTACTCGCCGTCGCTCCTCAAGGTTGTCCTTGTCGGTGTATGTTGAGCCTTCACGCCAGAGGTCGTCTCCGTGGGCATCCCTGCTTCCCGTTTCGTTTTCTGTTCCCGCTCGCCCATCGGTAGTCTCTTGCAGTCCCACCCACTTGCCGTCATTCGGGGACGCCTTCATCGTGGGAGCATCGGACGAAGGTAGCAGAGGTGAACGCTGCTGTGCGCGCTCCACAGCTTTGTCTTGCGAAGCTGGCACAGACGGCAAACCCGGCGAAGCGGCAGAGGCGGCGGTTGTTGCGGCGGTCAATGAAGCAGGTTTGCTATTCGGCTGCGTATCCGTAGGCGCAAGACTCTCGGACGGGTGTCCCAAAGCAAGTGTCTTCGTCATGGCGCCGCGGCACTGGCGTCCAAGAACGCAGAAGAGAGGCGGCGGTGGGTCTGCAAAAGACCCACAAGAGGCTGAGAAGAGCCAGTACACGAGCATGGCGCACTGAGTGATCAGTGTGTGCACCGATTGCGAGACGTGCGGCGGAGAAGAAGCCCGAATCCATAATGATTGTGTGACCTCCACCTGCGCCGCTGTTGGGCGAAAGACGTTGTGGCAGGTGGTTGTACCCGCGACAGAGGCCCCAGAAGGAAGGCTATATTACAGGCGATGGTGAAAAAGAAGAGACCGCAGCTGTCGATATGTGTGTGTGTGTGTGTGGGTGCTCCGGCGGCTGCCACGAGTCTCTGTCAGACACACACACGCACACACATCACTGCTGAGCGCGTAGGTAGCAATGGCGGAGCGGACACATGCGTGCGCCGTCCCCATCCCGTCAGAAAGCACACTGCGCGCCAAAGAGACGTCTTCGTGCAGGCAAAAAGAAAGAATACAGAGTGCTGTGAGGCGCGCGAGAGACCGCGATAGCAACAGCAGCAACACGACAACAGCACGCAAATCTAAAAAAAAAACACAACACACTTGTCCTTTTCTGCGCTCATGACCGGTAGAAGCACTCACGTCGCCTCTAGCCCTGAGAACGCCGCCTTTTGGTGCGCGTGCGTGTATGCGACGCCCGTTTGGTTTTCAAAGATGTGGGAAAGTTATCGGAGCTCACTGCCTGTCAGCCGCGCCCGGCGAATCATAGAAAAAAAAACAAGATAATAGTGCGAGCACTGTTGCCAACACAACCGCTCTCGCACTTCACCTCCTCTTCGTCTTTGTGCAGGTGGAAGCGGAGGAGTGATATCCGGGAGGGGGGAGAAGCGATGACGACTGAGAAGAAACAAACGATCACACACAAACACATATATTGTATGCTGCTGGTGAAGTAGAGAGGCAGGGCAACTCGTCAAAACTAGATGGGTGTGCTACGCCTCTCTCCGACCCCCCTCCCCTCTTTCCACAGCCGGGCTGTCTGCGTGCTCGGCGCTCGTATCGGTGGCTGTGCGTGAGCCGCGGTATATCTTAGTGTCGGCACTGTTTCTCTTTGTTTGTCGCCGTTCGCATGCGTCCCGCTCTGCTGAAAACCCGAGCCGAAAGTGAAGAGGCAAGGTGCCGCCCCCTGGCGTGTGAGAAAGCGCGAAGTCGCTCATGAAACCACAGGAGGGCGGGCGGCTAAAAAAGACAACGAGGGGAAGGCCGTTGCGTGCGTTGATGCATCTGCGAATCACGGCGCCAACTATGCAACCGCAGCTATGATCCCCACGTGAGCTAGGTCCACAGGGCCGGCAGCGTTCGATTCCATCCACCAAGAAGGGGTGACAGAGGGGCTAGGGGTACAGGGGGCCGCTCGTCTCATCTATCCTCCCTCTCCCCATCCGTTATCGATCTCTCATTGTGTGCAGCGACGAAACGTCATCGCTGTCTCGATTGCGGAGACCAGGAGAAAGAAAAGCGCCAGCCGCCAAGTGTGAAGATGGAGTGGGGGTGTTGTGTCTCGCAGGGAGGAGGGGGGGGCATGCAAAAAAAGCGTAAAAGGGCAATCGGAGAGAGAGCGGGGGAGAGGGCGTGGGCGTGCGTGCGTGTGGACGAAAAAAGCTGATATGAACGAAAGAGGTGGACGAAAGAGGCTTGAAGGAAGGCTGCTGCGTGCGCATGCCTGCGCATCGCCGCAAGGCACCACTACCACACCGAAAAGCAAAGCAAAGGGGTCAGCGGAGGGCCACGCCAACGGTCACGATAGCGTCTTAGATCCACTGCGCAGTGGCATTGGTTCAACGGAGATTGTGCAAGCACTGCGGAAGCGGTAAGGCGACAAATAAACCAAAAACAACAAAAGGTACAGCGCGGCCAGGAATGGGCAGAATGCTGCGTGTGGTGTTCTTCGTTGGCCGTGATGCATCGACGGCGATTCCTTCGTCATTGTCCTTTCATGACTCTGGCTTTGCCCCACCTCGGACGGCCTAGCCGCGCATCTGTGAGGTAATGCAGCTGTGCGCGAGACACGGATTCGCCTAATCGCTTCTTTGCTGCTGCCCAATGTGCACACTAGCACGCTACAGCTACGCTCAGCGGCACAAGAAGAGGCCCATCCCTTGACGAGACTCGCGTGTCTCAGAGAGCCGAAGAGAGGGCGGAACGAAAAAAAAAGAAAACGAAAAGACGAAGCGTAGGCCACTCTACCATAGCACAGGCAGAGGTGTGCATCTATAAGCTCGAGAGAGAGAAACACGGCAGAGACAAAAAAAGCGTCGTTGCCGAGGCGGTGGTGTATGGAGAGCGGCGTTGGGTACAGCTGTCCGTGCACAGCCACAAGCCGCAGCCTCTACTTCACTCCCGCCCACCCCACCCCCTTTCGCACTCGCACGTCACGAGTTTCTGTCGACAGAGCGCTCCGCACCATCGCTCCTTCTTTCGGCCGCATCTCATCGGCCTCTCCCCCGTCTCCTCCCAACCCGTGTCAGAGCCAGGAGTCAATAAAGCGGGTGGCGGAGTTTGAAGTGGCTGTGAAAGTGGGACGGTACCGCACGTACGACACCTCCACGCTGCGCAACGTGTCTTTGGTGGACGACAGTCCGAGGTGCGGTCGCTGGTATGCCTGTGGTGGTGTGGCGGGACCCTTTGAGGATGAAGACCGCTGCAGCTGGCGCGCGAACGACGAGGCACACCGTGGCGCTCGCCGGGCGCTGCAATCAAGCCGACGTGGCTCCTGGTGGACTGCGCGAGACCACAAGAACGTAGTGAACGAAGTTCCCCACTGTACGCTTGCATCGCACTGGGCCTTCTCTGGCTTTGAGAACAGGGGCTGCTCCGCCTCCAACGACTGGCTGGCATCCAAGGACACCAGCGGCGACGCCTGCACACGCGGAGGCGGTGGCTTGGCCAAACACAACGCCACTGTGGAGCACGGTGTGCAGTTTTCCTCCTCACCATCGCTGAGTGCGGGTGACATCAACGCGGGGTGCTGCGTCTGGCGTCTGCGGTTGTGGCGTGCCTCATTGGCGAAGGCGATGCGCCCGCTCTCGCCACCCACGCCTTCCACAGCGAGGCCTGCGTGCTGCGCGGCGTGTGCGACGGGCGGGTTCCGCCGCTGAAGTCCGCGAATGGGCAGAGTGTGAATGTACTGCGTGGCTGGAAGCATGAAGAGAGAGCAGCAGCTCTCGCCCAGCGCCTGCGCTGGTGACTGAATCATGGACACTGTCGGGGTACCGAGGTTCAGCGTGTCGGCGACACAACGGGGGGTGGCCCACCCACCTGCAGAGTGATCAGCAGACCTGTGCAACAGTGCAAGGTCACCCGTCGCCGCATCGGGGCGGAACAGCTTCTGGGGCTGCTGGTGCGATGGCTGCGCCTGCATCTCCGTGACCACCAACGACATCGCTGTCAAGTCCTCGGACACCTCTTCAGCGGCTCGTTCGGGATGCAGCGCTGTGCGAGGTGGGCTTTTGTGAGCGGAGAGGGCGTGATCACATGGAAAGACATGGACAGCGCCAAAGATAGGGGAGGCGCGCAAGACGCTCGGTTGCTGTCGCTGCGGTGGCGGCGGCTGCACAGCAGCGCTCGAAGGGAAGTCGCTGAGGAAGCGCGAAGATTGGTCCTCAATGGATGACGGCGGCGGCGTTGGATGCTGCTGCTGCGACACCTCGCTCGGGTGCGGCGTCCACACGCGCGTTGTCTGGCGGGCCCGCACGCGAATCGGTGACACAGAGCACTCGGAGCCGATGGTGCTGATGCTGTGGGCGCTGCTCAGGTAGTCGGCAATGTTGCCATCGGAGAGCGGCGGCACACCGCCACCTTCAGAGAAAGATACCCCGGCCGTCTGGCTCCTCGATGCGCGAGCGTCCTCTGCTGCCCCAAAGGCATTCGCCATCGCAGCCGGCGTCGCCGCGTCGAGTTTGCCATCATCGCATTCATGAGCGTCGCCCTGCACTGCAGACACTACAGGGGACGGCGAGCCGGACGCACGAGGCGTGGAGGTCAGGGTGGGCGCTCCTGCCGCAGCGGCGGCGGTGGCCACAAGCTCGGGGTACGCCGAATACCCTTTCGTGGGTATGGGTGACAGTTTCACCGGCGTAGGAAAGCCCGTAATCTCCGCCAGGCTCTCCCAGCCTGGGGTTGCGTTGCCGCCCCTCCACCTGTGCGCCCGATGCAGCGGCGTGGGAGTGGCCAGCGAGCCAGCATTCGGGGGCAATACGCCCGATGAACACGGGCGCGCTGTCGGCGTGTGCGTGGCTGTGGCGGCGTGGGTGCTGAGCAGGCGAAGGAAAAGCCCTTGGCGAAGCGGTGAGGTCATGGGCGTTTTGAAAGCAGAGAGGCTGCCGTTCGTCCCCGCGGAAGTCGTGGGGGCATACGGCGTGCCTTCCATCTGGGCAGCCTTCGCCGCTGCAGGCGAGTTCTCGGCGCTGTCCTCAATGACCTGCGTTGTGAGACCCTCCTTGGCAGGCCCGCAGCCCCTCGGCACCACTGCGTCAAGCGACTCCCCGCTGGCACCCACAGCGGCCACCACAGAGAGCACAGACGCGTTAGGGGTCGCGCAAGAAGACACAGAGGTTGCGGCGTAGTGAACGGCAAAGTGCCCACTGGAGCTGCAGTCGGTGCTCTCACATCCACCGGTGCCGCCGCGATTAGGAGCGAGCAGAGGACTCGCTCGTATGTCGCGATGACGAGGAGGCGTGTGCGCCACTGCATCCACTGCCGCGCAGTGTGCGGCAGGCGCTGCCTCCGGCCCAGGCTGAAGGGTGCGGCAGCGGGCCGAGGCAGTGGATATGTCCGTAAAGTCGTCGTCGTCGTCGAAGAGCACGCGCTCCGCACCCGCGGCAGCAACGGGGGTGACCCCGCTACCGGTGTTGGACGTGAACACGTGCGGCGGCGGCCTTGCTCTGCTACACGCATGCAGCGCCGAAACGGCGCCACGGCGCTCTTCACTTGCGCGTTGGGGTGCGTCCGTGCAACACACAGCGTCCACTTCGCCTGCCTGGAAAGTGCTTGCCAGCTTTAGCGGCGGCTGAGTGACCGCGTGCATAGCCTCCTGATTGCCTACCGCAGCGCCGGACGTCCACTGGCGAGGTACGCCACTAGCTGCCGCACAGAGCACCAATGCCTCGGCACCTCCATGGTTACACAACAACAGCGCAGGACTTGAGGACGCCGCCGCGGCAGCCGGTGGCCACTCTGCAAACCATGACGAGTGGTAGTCACTGTCTGGAACTGCGGCCGAGTCGCCGTGGCTGTTTAGGTCATCTGCAAACGGGCTCGGGCTCACCCCTTGCAGACTGTGGTGGGCGCTTTGCCTCGACAGTGCCTGACCGCCAGCGTTTTTCGGCATGCCGGATGCATCGCCGACATCATGATCCGCACATCCAGCACGCGGCGGAGGCGGAGGCACTCGAGGCGAAGGTGAGAGAGCCGTGTGGAACAGCGTCGCGTCACCGCACCACTCACCCTCCGGCACCGTTACCGTGTTCACGGTGAGTGAGCTCCACGGCGACCCCAGCGCGCTCCGCTCATCGGCATCGGTGGTGGTGCTGCCCACGATACCTGCCGCTTCGCGCGGCCGGCTCCCTTGAAACGGTGCCGGCGACTCGGATGGAGGTACGCGGGAAGGTGAACGGCGGGAGCATCTCCGGGTATCACGCACATTCACCACGGAGCGAGCCCCGCACTGGTATACGAGAAGACGTCGTTCCGTGGCCGGCTGCATGTGGCCTGAACACCGATAAAAAAAAACGTCGGCACAAGAACAAGTATAAACAAAGAGTGAGACGGTCCGTTCTCCACTCGTGGGGTCGACGATCTATACAATTATCGATCTATTTTGTGGTGGTGTGTGCGCGTGTGCGCTTCGAGAGAGTGGCGCGGCTCGACCTGAGAGCCGCGGACAGCGGGGAGAGAGAGAAGCAGCCGTCTCGGCTCTCTCAGCTCCACAGAAAAGGGAGCAGGTTCGCCGTCGTCGCGAGCGCGCGTGTGCGACCTCACGTTAGGGGGTCCGCTTCTCGTGCGTGCCGTGATTGTCTGGCGTACGTGTATCGATAGGGATGTGTGCGGGCGACTTGGCAAGCGGTTCCGCGCCTTCTCGCGGTGGACGTGGCGAGGAAGAAGCAGGGAGGTGAGGGCGGTATCTTATGTAGGCAAGCCCAGTACGAGGCAGGAGACACACCACACAACGGCAGGAGAGATGAAAGGTAGGCGAGGGAGTCGACGCGCAAGGAAAATCGCAAAAAGACGTCAGCGATGACGGGCATTGGGAAGGGGTGGGCGAGGGTGGACCTGTCTGTATGCGTGACGGTAGCAGAGGAGGGGGCATGTTGGAGCCTCGCTGCAGGGGGAGCAGAGTAAATCACCAAGAGAAAGCGAAGAGCCTGGTTGGCAAGGAGGCAGGGAGCATAAACGAGCCTGCGCACCCAGCACAGCGGGGCTCTCGTTGCTGCTCTCGCCACCACCAAGAGAAGACGTGTGACACGTGGTGCGTCTCACAAACGTGTTCTACGCTCTTGTTTCGTTCGTTAAGATGGAGCTATCTCAGCTTGTTCTTCATTCGCGGCCCCAACTGGAAACATCCCCTCCCTCCCAGCCATTACGATTATGCGGATGCACCTGACCCACTGCGTCAGCGACGAGCGCTTTTGCGGCGGGGTGAGCGTCTCCCAGCGGCTAGGAGCTCTACTGGGGAGGGGAGGAGGCATTTCACTCACTGCGTCGTGAAGGCGAGGTCTGCGACAAGTGCGACGTGGTCGGACGGGTATTTCTTGTTCGGCAAGGCAAAGTTCTCTGTCAGCTCGGCCTCTGAGGGGATGGGCACCGTGCGTAGCACTTCCAACGAGTCTTCGGAGAAGAAGATGTAGTCAATCACCTCGCGAAAGGTGAGTGTGAAGTTCGTCCAAGGCAGTGAAAGGTCGGTGCGGTGGTAGGCGTCCTGCAGGCGCACCTGCGGTCCGTAGAGGGCCTCATGAAATACCTTTGTGATGACGCGCTCCCCGCCCTCGCCCTGCGCCGGGTCCTCTTGTGCCTGCGTCTCGTTGCTTGCCTCTGCAGGGATCTCTGCCGGATCTGCCGGAGTGGGTGCCGCGGTTTCTGCTGACGTTTTGCGTGGCCGCTTGCAATCTTTTCGCGCCACCGTGGCGTGGGGCAGCTTTGCGTCCTTGCCAAGCAACTCCACGAGGTCGTCGGCGTCGTAGCCGAGCAGCCGCGCGCAGCCCCACCAGAAGAGCCTCCCTTTGTCCCAGGACGGGTGATCGGCCTCCACCTGGCCCGTTGTGAGAAGACGGTACGCGCCGGTCGCGTGTGTGCAGTTGAAATCACCACACATGACCAGAGGTCGGCGCGGCCGAGCGCGGTTGGCTAAACTGGGCGACGGTGACGTCGCCGCATCGCCGCCGGGCGAGATCAGGGTGGCGTCGCTCAGCCAGTGCAGCAGCATGTACGCTTGGAGAACGCGAATATGGCACGCATTGGCATGGTAAAAAAGATGCGTATTGCCGACCACGATCTCCTTGTCACTGGTGGATTCCCGCAGCACCACTCGCGCCCCAATGGAGGTGACCGCGGAGAGCGCTTCCTCGAGCTCAGGGCAGGCGCCCACACGCCCCGCCAGTTCCGGAAACATGGTGGAGAGGGTTTGAAAGTTTAGCGGGACGGACGCATGCTGCACGAGCTGGAAGCGGGACTCGCGAAATAGGAAGCCGCAGCCCTCCTTCACCGATCCAGACTTGTTGCAGTACACCCCGTCGTACCCGCACGCGCGCATCACAGGCAGAAAGTAGGATTGGAAGACGTCCCGGCCGCACTCCTGCAAACAGACAATATCCGTATGATAGGCCAAGAGTTCCTGCACAATGCGCACCTTCCGGTTCTCAAGGTCGAGGATGTCGTCGGTGGCGAACGGGTATATCTTTGCCTTGGAGCTCTTCGATGTGCAGAAGTCATCGTAGAGGATGTTGTACGTCACGACACGGAAGGCCGGGTAGTTGACGGGCGTGGTTGTCTCCTGCCACCGCGGCACCGGCGGCGGTAGCTGGCGCACGACACTGGGCAGACGCATCTCCGTCCAGAGGCCGGTGGCGGGGTCCAGCGAGACGCGCAGCATCATCTCCTTGCCCTGGAGGTCGCTGGTCGGCGTGAACGTCGGCGCGGTGCCAACCACGCGAAAGGCCGCATCGTCGTCGTTTGCGCTGCGCGTGCTCGCCGACGCCTCCGAAAGCACGCACCACTCGTAGCACAGGCTCTCCTTGGACGCGAAGAGCAGCGACACGTCAGCGCACGCGAGCGGGAGCCCGACGTACGGGATACCTGGCGACGTGATGGAGACGACCGTAGGCACGTTGTAGAGCACGCATACGATGGTCTCGTTGACGCACAGCACCCGAGCATGCTTCCAAAAGATGCGGTTGGGCAGCTCGGGGTTCAGTTCCGTGAAAAGTGCGGTTTCGTCCAACGACGGGAGGACAACCGACGTCGCCCCTGGCGCCGCCAGCGGACCATCCTCCTCCGCCATCCCTGCAAGATCGGAGGAGCGGCAGAAGGCGCGCACAGTGGGGCACTCAGCGAAAATTTTATCCTTCGTCATCTGCTTCGAGCTCTGCCCGCTCGACCGCGGCGGCGCAAAAAGCAGCCGAATGCGGCCGAGCGTTTTCGCCGCCGTCTCTTTCTCCTCTCGAGCCATGCTCTTTGATACCGTTGTGGTTCCGCGCTTCGGCTGCAGCGGTGCCGCGGCGCCGGCCGCCGGTGCCGGCACCTCGATGGACATGTCGAGAGTAATGACTTGGCTGCCCTCGGGATGGAGCACCACCACCTTGTTCTTGGCCTGCATTGTTCGCTTCAGGAGCGGGCGAGCCGCAGCCGACGACGATGTGGGTGATGAACGTGAGGGCACGGAAGCAGTGCTGTGTGATGGACCGGTGCGCGATGGCGTTGATTCGACGGCCTGTGTAGCGCGACTCGCGTTGCTCCAGCGGCGCTGCGCCTTCTCCGTCCGGTAATCTGTCAGGAATGGCGCAGAGGAAGGGGACGCGGTAGCAGCCTTGGTGGGCTTCTTCTTCAGCAAGGTCGAGTCAGTGACTGGCGTGCTCGCGGCGGCGTCGTGCCGGTGCGTGCGCACGCGCGGAATAGTGGCGTCGACCGAGGTGGAATGAGTCGCGCGAAGGGACGAGGAGAAGAGGCGAAAGCGGCGCAGCGGCAGCTGACGCAGCATGGAGGAAGACGAGTGGCAGCGGCACACCCGCAAACGTGCACACCGTGAACGGCAGTGACAAAAGTAAAAAGGAGAAGCACCTGTGCGGCGGAACCATGCGGCACAATGGCACACGCGTGCGCGAGCGCCGTCGCCGAACACCAAGACGCACACGGAATCACGCGGGCAGCAGCTAAGGGAAAAGAAAAGAAGAGGATAGGCAGTAGGCAGAGCCGTCACGCCTATCCAATTTGTCGAGTCCTTGCGGCGAAGGTACGCCGAGAACCAGATCCGGCTGCGACGAGGAAACGCAAAAAAAAAGCGAGGAAGGTGCAGATGTTGAGATGGCCGTAGAGGGACACGAAGGAGGAGGCGGAGGGGCATGAGACGAACGCGCGGGTGGAAGAAAGCGGAAGTAGGCTGCCTTTCTCTAGAGCGGTGCCGCCGCTGGTGACCGTGGCCCGCGCCAGCGCCACTGAACCCGCCTCCTCCAAGCCCTTCCGAGACGCTAGCGCCTACGGTGCAGAAAGGAGACGCGTCGCTCTCTTGCGGCAGTGCTGCGAGAGCGGGCCCCACAGTAGGTGAGCATATCGGTGCGGTCGAAATCACTTTGTTTGAAAGGGAAGCGGTGAATCGTGCAACTGGCAGTGCCCATACAGCACTCTGCTGGTGGGTAGGTACGAGCCATCGGGTGTGGGGCCGCGCGGACGCGGAGGGCTGCTCCTGTGTGTTTCTCCTCATTCCTCGACGCGCTTCCGCTCAGCAGCGGAGGCTCAGGACAGCCCCTTCAAAGGACACACTAGTGCGCACCTGCTTTCACGGAGAGCCACGCACAGAGAGAGAACGGCCATCGAGCGCCGCAGCGATGCCATCACCACCGCTCAGCCGCGGCCTGCGAGTAGCGGAAGGAACAACGCGCCACCACTCTAGCTATGCTAGCCGGGAAAGCCGACCAGGCAAGCTGCCGATGTTGTTTCTACGTTGCCGCCTCTGGCGGTGGTGGCACCTTCCCACGATAATCCTCTGCGGTGTCCCAGCACTTGGGCTTCACCGTGTTCACCGTCAGCGCCACCATCGGCGCCACACAGGTCACCATGCCGTCCCATGCCACTTGTAGCACAAAGCTGCAGCACAGCAGAACAGCGAGCGCTGCCACGACACTCACAGTGACAGAGGCACTCACAAACGCCTCATACGAAAAGGGCACGAGCACGGCGTTGCCTTTCGTCGACATACCGTCTGGCACCGCAGCACGCGCCGTCTGTGTCAGGTATTGCTCCATCTCCTTATCTGCAAGCCCGAAGGCCAGCACAATCGTCACCAGGTAGAGCAGCGCGCCGCTCATGCACACGTACACGAGAACATCCTTGACCACCGGCAGAAACGGCTTCTGCAGGGTAGCCAGGGAAAAGAATGAAAACCACTGAAGAAGGGTTGTTACGGCAACCATGACGCCGCGGATCGAGGCAGGCTAAGAGGCAGGATAGCGGGCAAGGACGGCGGTCGTGCCACCAGAAGCAGGCAAGAGGAGGTGCGTGGACAACCCAACAGAGACCGCCACACGAAAGCACGCTCGTGCACACCGCAACAATGCCGAGAAACAGAGGAACAGAGGGAGAATACGAGGGTGCGCGAGAGGAGTCGGACAGAGACGGAAGACATGAAGCAGCCCAAAAGAAAAAGGCAGGCCACGCCGGCGCTCACGGCTATCCCCCCGGCAGTCCAGCGGGGCTGGAAAAAGGACCACAGAGACCACACGGGCCAGCTGTTCATGCGCACCCGCTCAGCCCACGGAACAGCAATAGCTCTCACTGGTCCGCGACTTTGCTTTGCTCTTGTTGCTCGCCCTACACTTCGCAAGGGACGCTCCTACAGCTAAGCCCGAGACGCTAGACCTGCACCGAGCTTTACTTGCCCTCATCACCGCCGATGCGAGCGGTGTCTGAAGGAAAATGCGCTTGTCTCGCCACCGTCGCTGCCGAACTCATGTCCACGCACATGGGTTCACGACAACCCTCCCGTTGTGGCTTTGTGCCGGGGAGCATGAAAAATGCACTGTGGCAGACGCGACCGAGACACGCAAACAACAAGACAGCAAACAGCGTGTGGCTGACGAGCCACACAGCAATGGATAACAAGGACGGCGATAAAAAGAAATGTGAAAAGGCACACCTATCGGGGCTGGTGGCACCGACTTCCTTCAGCAGGAGTGTGTGCTTGGGTGTGTGCAGGAGCCAGATGTAGATGGATGAGCATCTCCTTTGCGCACATCCCGCTCCCATCGAAATCTCTTCCCTACCTTTTTCACCTGCGTGCACGCCACGGCCAACCGATACAAGCACTTACACACACAATTCTGCCGAAGCAGCCGCTCCGGGTGCCACAACGTCTTTTGGTGTGTCACGGCAGCTGGCTTTTTTTTCACATTTTTCGACCGTCCACCATATCCTCCAGCTCGTCGATGGACGACGGAATCCGCGACAGCTCCAGACGGCACACGACAGGGTTGTCTCGGCCGGTCTCTTTCGACTCCTCCGGCGTCAAGGACGGGTACGGACTGCTAAGGAAGCGCGAACTCACAAACGGGTCCTCGACATCGATGAACATGCGGAACTTCGACATCTCCTTTGCGTTAAATCCGCGGTCCAGGTGGTGGCTAATCACGAGGCACCGGTTAATGTCCACGTGGATCTTCTCGGCGGCCCGCATGTACAGGTCAAGGTGAGGTTGTCCCTTTATCTTCCAATCGTACGCCTCCTCGCCGTCGATGGAGGCCACGAAGAGACGCGCCAACTGCGGATTTGAGGCGAGCAGCTGCTTCAGCGTACGGCTGTATGACACCACAGCCAGCGCCACACCGTTCTCCACCAGGCCCTTGAGCAGGCGAAAGAGGCCGGCATTGACGGGTGGGGGCGACATGACCACCATCTCCGTCATCTCCGCCAATTTTGCATTCGCCAAGCCGTACCGCGTCTCAACGATCTCGGCATCTTCCGGGGTGCCCAACTCTAGGCACAGTCCACGACGCTGCAAGATTTGGTCAATGCCGCTAAACGAAATCTCGCCGTCCTCATGCTGGTAGACAACCTTTTCGATAAACTCTTCCGGTGTGAGCGAGGGGATGGGCCGATTGTGCAGCACCCGGTACGTGTCGAAGAGCGTCTCCAGCGTCTTGTACCACGAGCGGTAACTGTATTCAAGGAGGTTGTCGAAGAGGCAGTCCGAGAGAAGCACAACACCATCAAACTGCGCCACCTGGCTCTGGCTCGTGCGCGGGATGGCGAGGTGGGTAGTTTCGGGGCAGCGGCCAAAGCCGGTGTGAAGGTGGATCCGCTCACCGGGGGTGCCGTGGATGAAGCGCAGGCTCGCACCCGCGAGGAGGTCGTACGTGATGTTCGCGCGGTCCACCAGCACGCGCAGCACCGCGCCGCGCCACTTGATCGTGAAGGAATACCGCTCGATCCTGGCCGGAAGGATGGGGTGCACCTGCAGTCCCTTGCGGGAAAGTTGCACCCCACCGCAGCCGAAGATGAGCCCCGGCAGCGTCGACGCCATCGCGCTAAAGTGCAGGCCGCCCTCGGCGGAGTAGACAATGTTATCGAGATCGATGTTCGCCAAGGAGCGCAGAAGCGGCATCGGCTGCGAGAAGTTCGACCGTGCGCGGCAGAGCGCGTGTACCATCACAAACAGCGACTCAGGCGAGTCAAACGTGCAGAGTGGGAGGTAGTACTCGAAGTTCTGCTGAAAGTCGCGCTGGTCGAACTCGTCGGGGTAGAGCAACATGCCCAGCAGCACCTCGGGCACGTCGATGAGCTTACGTCGATAGATGTGGATCGGGTGGTAGTTCAGGTGAAGCGGGTGCATGGCCCGCTCGTTTCCCCAGTCGATCAAGGTGTCGAAGTTGTCATGCACCATATACACACCGAGTCGCTCGTGGCGCTGCGGTACAACGATGCCGTCGCCGACGGCCTGCAGCTCGGCCATCTCGTGCCGGGACATCCCTAGCGAAGCGAAGACGCTGTTCAGCTGCTCCTCGGTAAGGTGCTCACGCTGACGGTCGAGAAACGAGAAGGCGGAGGCGATATGCCTCCGCGCGGAGATGTTGACGTAGAAGTTGCCCGATGCGTTGCTGTTGTACTCATCCGTACCCGCGATGTTGTCCAGGCGGAAGACGGTGTGGTCGTCCTGCCACTCCCCACACTGCGGCCAGATGCGAGCCGACTCCATCATCAGCTCGAGGAGCAGCAGCCGATCCTCAGCCGAGATGCTCTCCGCTGCCTCGTCGTAGAGGGCGATGAGGAAGCCGATCTCGGCGTTCACGTGGAAGCGAGCGTTGCTCACGTTGGCAGCATGCGTGGAGTGGACGCCGCTGATCGTGTTCAGTGGAAATACGGCGCCGTGGTTCATGGCGAGTACGCGCGCATACTTCCGCGATTGTGGCAGCATGTGGTAGACGCTCTTGAGCAGTCGCAAGCACGCTTCCGGCTGCGTGAGAAGGTAGTACAGTCCATAGTAAATGTACTCGGACAGGTTGAACTGCAGCCCGTCGCCGGCGGCCGAGAGCCCAGAGCGCGACAGCCCACCCTCCAGACCGTGACTGACCATAAACATGCGAAATGCGTTGTACACAAAGGGCAGCGAGCTGCGGCTGGGACTCAGCTCGTCCTGCAGCTTGACATCGGCGTCAAACGTCTTCCAGAACAACTGGAGCGCAGCCTTCTGATCCGCAATCATCTCCTCAATCGTCGGCAGTGCTCGCGGGCGCTGCTCCGCGTGGTCGCGCTTGTGACAGGCACGGAAGGTCAGCACGACGCTATCCGGCACCGTCTCAGGCGTCAGTGGCATCATAAATCGCTTCTTGATCACGTACGACTTCTGGGCCTTGTTGGAGCTGTGGAAGGTGTGGTAGTGCCACGAGCCTGGTCGAAGAAAGGCGGAGTTGCTGCCGCCATCCCGGTCGCCGTTACCGTGCTCCTTGCTTTCTGTATTGCTGTAGCTGCTGGCGCCGTCCCGCGCGCCGCCGCCGCCTCCGCCGGCACTCACATTGTACCGATCGCGCGAGAACGGCGACGTCGTGCCGCTTTCGGATTCGCGAATCCATGCGGTGCCCTCCACCTCCGCCTGCAGCGGGCGATATGTGTCGCCGTACTTCACCACACACTCCACCTCCGTGAATGTCGTCACCTCCTTGCCCGAGGTCAGCGAGCACTGATGCACGTGATCCATTTGCTGGTGAGCAACATCCCAGCACTCCTGGTCAATGGAAATGAGCACGACAAGCTCGATGCGATAATTCAGGTCGCTGTGCGAGCAGTACGTCACGTGTGACGAATGTATCTGCAGGGCCCCGTCGGACATGCTATCCACACTAAGACTGTGCGGCGCGCCGGAGCCCGCCACGCAGTTGCAGAAGCCGATTTTAGTGTCGCTGCCGACAGGCACTGGCGAGCCCTTGGCGCCGAGTCGGAAGTCGCTGTAGCACACCTGCGCACCCCACGTGCTCAGGTCGCTGAGCCCGACTGTACGCACGTACTTCGTGTCGAAGATAAGCCCCCCATCCGCGCTCATGACGTCGGAGCAATGACTGCGATACGCACCGTCGTCGAGGCTCAGCTTTCGGGATGGGATCGACGACAGCGTACCTGATTCACCGTCCAGCATGCAGTCGAAGTCGACTGTGCAGATACTCGCCCCCACCTGATTAGTGCGAGGAATACCCATGTACTCCGATATGTCAGTCGGCTCTTCGTGGTAGAGGCCATTCATCAGAACCTCCGTCTTGAAGCCGACCCTTTCCACCTCGCTCAGGTGTCGCAGACCGAGGTTCCCGTTAGTGCTGTACATGACGCTATCAGTGACGCTGTTCGAGACGAAGGCAGACGCCTCGGTGCTCTGAACCACATCTCTGCCCTCGAGAAGAAAAATGGGCTTCTTCGGGACCTCGTAGTCTCGCGCCAAGAGTGGGTTCATGTTCACCGCCGCCGGTGGCGCAACAACAGCAGAACAAAGAGAACAACGATATGTGAGCTTTTATGAAACACACACACACACGCACAGAGAGAGAGAGCTGTGAGCACCAAGATCAAAAACGACCGAGGTGATGTTCCGCCACAAGCACACACAACACTAGCGAGGGCACGAGGGGGATGAGGAAGAGGATGTGAGGGAAGGGGAGGGGGGTGGGGCAGCACCGTTGGCCTCGATGATACAGAGAAGAAACCACGAAAAAAAAACGTCAAGACGCACAATCCCTTGAAAACGCCTTGGAGGAATAGAAGAGAGGTGGTAGGAGGTGGGGGCGAGTACGGTAAGCCTGAAAGTCGAGAGAAAAGAAGAGGAAGAGGCGACCACACAGTCAGCAACAGCCACACAACAGAAACGACAACCGCGCAGTACAGAGAGGGAGTTGGACAAGAGAAAGAAAGATGGCAGTGAAGGGTGAAAAGCTAGCGAGAACGCGAGAGCACTCCAGAACACGATAGCGAAAACCACGCCCCAAATATATACTACATAGGCATGAAAGGAGTAGAGTCCGAGGCGTAGTGGGCGGCGTTGGGCGTGAACGGCGTGAAGACGAAGAGCAAAAGAGGGAATGCTTGCGGCAGTAGCCGAGGTTTTGTGCTGCCTCTGCGGAGTGGGTGGGAAGGAAGAGGGAGGCAGATACATATATATATATGCAGCTGTGGGTATGTGCGCCCTTTGTTAGGGCTAGCGCTGGTAGGGCCCTCGGCTGTGTGACGGTTGCCTCACAATAGATGCAGGGTAAGGGATAAGAAAACACGTGTATGCCGACGAAGTGACACCCCACACCGTGCCGATCTCCCCACCTTCCCGCGGATAGCTGATGCGACAAACACAAAGGAGAGACACAACCCAATCCCTCAACAGCCCGATGCAGAGAGCCAGAGATCCTCGAGCACACGTGCAGATCCTCCTACGAGTGCGCGCATGCACACACACGCACACAAGCAAATGGGCCCACAGGAACAGCGAAAAGGAAAGAAAAAAGTTGAGAACGATCCGGAGAAGAAAGAAGCGTGAGAAGAGGGAAGAGGAGGAAAAGGGTGAAAGAAGAAGCGCGGGTACACCGCCAAGGGGCGGCCCTGCTCTGGTTGAGCTTCCGGCCCCGATAGAACAGAAGAGGTCCGCTCACCGTGATGTGCAGTGCCCCGCTTGTGCACTCCCTCTCTGCACGAATGCTCGTGCGGAGGCGACAGTTGCGTATGAATGGCACGAAAGGATAGGAGAAGTCTCCTTCTGCCCTACCACCAAAACGGAGTTCGGGTCCGCGGGTGTTGCGGGAGTGGGGAGTGCAGAGACTTGAAGTTGCGTGTTCGTCACCTTGGCCACGGTCTGGGCCCCCTTCCTCTCTACTTGTTGGCCACCGGTAACGCGGCCCTATATCACGTGTTCAAAGCCTGGAAATTACACTTCCACGCGTTCGTATTGAGAACGAGTGCACGAGAGATGTATGCGGCGACGGCAAACCGTGATCCCCCTCCGCTCCCTCTTCACACTCACACACACACAAGGAAAAATAAAGACAGCAAACCCAGAAGAACGAACCAACAAGGAGAGAAGATGAGGGAGGCGAATCGCGTGTATGCCGAAAACCAAGAGCACCAACGAAGCAGAAGTGGCAGCAACCAGATAAAAAAAAAAGAAATACACAATAATGATACTTGTGCGAGCGAGGAGGAGCTCTGGGAAGAGGCAAAAGAAGAAGAGAAGAAAAAGGAGGGAGGGGATACCTGCAAAGCAGCCACCTCGACCACTCTGAGCTCGCCTCCCTGGCCGAAACGTTCCACCCTGGAAGGAGAACAACAGCGAAAAAAAAAAGCAGGTGCGGAGATCAGCCGGTCGAGGCACGCACTGTGGCAAACTTACGGGATCGTTTGAGAAACAGCTGGAACACCGAAAAGGAGCCACAACGAGACACACGCGCACGCACACGCAGCACGAAAAAGCGTGCTGAAGCACGTACGGCAACACAAGAAACCGACAACGAAGAGCACGAAAAGAGCCGGCACAAAAAAAAAACAGCGCAATGGAGGCGCGAGGGTATCGCTGTGTGTCCGTCTGTTGCGCCCGTGCGCTTTGGGTCGTCGCGTTGAAGAGACTCGACTACCCGCTTACTTTTTTTTTGCTCTGTCGTTTTGCTTTTGTTGTCGTTCCGGCGCAGATCTGCGAATCTTGTGCGACGGTGTACGGTCTGTTCTCCTCTTCCTTGTTGCTTGTGCGTTGCCGGACGCTGCACCTTCTGAATCAGCGTGAGCGGATCACAGGAAAGCTGTGATGACGGAGAATGGAGAGTGGTGGTACGTGTGCGTGTGTGTAGGGGGGGGGGGACAGCGGCTGCGTCCGATGGAAAGGATGCACGAGGGTCAAGGCTCGCTTTTTTTGTATTGTTGCTCCTGTCCGACTTCCTTTTCCGCTTACTGTTCTCCTCTTCGTTCTTCGTGTGTGTGTGTGTGTGTGGCTGCCACCACGTCGGATGAGCGCTCGCTTCGAAGAGACAAGGCGCAAAAAAAAATAAAAAGCAGTTCGTCTTTCGTTTTTGCTTGTAGTGGCGGCGCCTAGGAAGAGGAAGACAGGTGTGTGAGAGCGTCCGCTACTGGAGGAGGGGGCTATCAAAATGGGCGTGAGAAAGACGAAGACGAAAGCCGTCCACAGACTCACGTGCAAAACCTTTTCAAGGCCCCGAGAGGGGTAGGGTGAGGAAGTCAAAAAGAAAACAACGGTGCTTGTGGATCCGTGCGGGGCGGGGGTGCTGCTTCGCTATGGCGTTGCTTCTGCCACCCAGCAGCGTGGCGAATCTGACGAGAAGCGGCCCTGAAAAACGTTTATTTCCTTGCGTTTGTATCTCTGTGTCGGATGCGATGAGAATGTAAAACGAATGTGCGGGGTGGCCAGGACGGCGGGGGTCGTGAAGGTCGAAAGAGGAAGGCGGAGGGGCGCGCAGGCCAAATAGAGGAGAGGGAAGCGGAAGGGAGAGAAGGGACGAAAGGAAAGCCGAGATCGCGAGCGAAACAGCGTGCACATACCGAAAGGGCTGGTGCAGGTCGTGGGAAGCGCCATGCTGCCCGCAGAAAACAAGGAACCAGCCAGCGCCCCGTGAACTTTTGCTCACAGGCGAGCCATGCAACACTGAGAGAGAAAAGCCGATGCGCGTCTACTATCCCACTCCCGCCAGCACCACTCTTGGTGTACGATGCCATCGACAGACTTTGCCGTCCGCTGCTGCGTCTCCCGTTTTTTTTCCGCACGCACTTGACGTCTGTTTCCTGCTCCGTGTGCTTTGTTCGCTTCATGGACGGAGATAAGAGGAGACGACACACACACACAGACACACATGCGATATACCTCCCAGCACACCCCCAGAGGCAAGCAAACACGCGCGTTGTGCACAGATATATATAATACGAAGATCAGACGAAACCGAAGGAGACGTTTCCTCGTGTTAGAGCAATGCGCCTTTGCGGTCACGCCTACAAGCACCCACCCACACACACACACACGCCGTCTATATCCGTCGAGATGCGAGAGGTGGCGGAGAAGCAGCTGTATATGACTTCGGTGCTCCTCTGCGTGGAGCCGGAATAAAAGGCAGAGCACCCAAGCACCGGCAAAGCAAGGCAAGCGCGCAAGTCGCCGTCAAACGTGCTTTATCGACGATTTCATTTATCACATCCACTCTGCATCTATTTTCTATTGGCTGTGCGTCAGCGGCCACAACCACGGCAGCGCACTTCGGACCGCCCCTTGAAACGTACTCAGGTGCGTGCCTTTGTGTGCCCCGCATCGTCGCTTTCTCTCTCGCGCGAACGGGTCTGCGCAGAAACGTATCAGAAAGTTGCTGACGAGCGCATATCAACATAAACGCTGGCACAGCCTTGATGGACATGTGGAGATATCCCGCAGAGGCTGTCTCGCGCCGAAAAGCAGCATGCGCTTGCGTGTCAATCACATGGACGACTTTGACCGCAACCGCTCGCGGGCTTGCATCAGATGCAGCTCCCCGGGGGTGAAGAAGCTGTGTTTCGTGCCGCTTTTGCGTACGACTGGTCGCGCTGCGTGCAACTTCAGCAACTGCGACGCTGTCGATGACAGGTAGTGATCCGACACGCGACGACCGCTGCTGCTGTCCCGCGCCCTAGAGGAGCGCGTGCCCAGTGTCGTCGACGCAGGAGTGACGCCGGGGATGCCGCGCATTGACGAAGCCGCTAACTCCGCATTCACACGCGGCGAGCCCACCACCGTTCCCACGGGCGGCGACACGCCCACACCACCACGCGGACGGTTAGAGATGTAGGGAGGGCCGGACAACACCGTTTCGGCAGTCGCCACGCGCTTCCCTACAGGCCGGCCAAAGTAGAAATAGTCCTCATCGATGTCCGACCACGCCTGCTGCATGCCACCGGCACCCCCCTGCAGCTTTATCTCGGCAGTGGTCGCCGCCAGCAACGCATGCGGCGCCACACGAGAAAGGTACTCGGCGTTCACGACAAAGTTGCCCCTCGTGATATTTGTGACCGGATCGCGAGTCACAGGGTCTACGCCGTCGCCGCTGCTGGTTGTTCCACCACCGAAACTGCCGTCATCCAGCCGGCTCTGGGAGAGGTGACGCAGCTGCGCGAGATCTGCAATCGTAGAGCGCCTGCGCCGCAGTGGCGATTGTGTCGTGTAGGCCGCCCCAGACTCGTCAGTGCTCACGTCATTCGCTCCTGCCGGCATTACAACTTTTGGCACGACGCTCAGCGCCACGACAGGCGCCGCCGTAGCAACAGGCGCCGTTCCGCTTGTCTGCCCTGAGCTGACCGTGGGTGCCCACGGACCCGCCGCTATGGCCGGTGGAGCCACGCTGCCGCACAAAAGGCTAGTGGCGCTGGCATTCGGCACCGTGCGTGCGTCCGGGTACACCGCGTGCACCTCGACGGCGGATGGCCCGGCTGCACTGGTGAATGCGGCAGCGGCAGGCACAACCGCTGGCCGGACATCCCGCAGGAGCGCCTCATGTGAGACCAGAGGTACACCAGCTGCCTCGTCATAGGTGGGGCGAGAACGCTTCGACAGCCATCCGTCATCAGCGTCATCGGCCTGGTTGTGGGCGGGCGGAGGAAGCGGCATCAGCCTCAGGGCGTCCCCCACATTGCCGTCGGCGGCGCTGGGCAGCGTCCACGCTGCCGCGCCGTCGCCCTTGCGAGAAGAATCTCCCTTGTCGCCTCCCGCGCTGGAGAACAACGCCTGCGAAAAGACCGCGGATGCAGGGGTCGCGCACGCCTCCGCCACCGAGGTGAGCGACTTCGACTGCGTGGCACGCTTTGTGGACGGGCCGCTGGTCCTTGCCTTGCCCGTCGACTTCTTGCCCCTTGACCGGTGCGGCGGCGGCCCGACAGAAACGGGAGCGGGGCGGAGACGAGGTGGCCTCGCACCAGCCTTGGCCAGGAAGGTGGCCGTGACAGACTGCGCCACTCCCGTCAGCAATTTGCTGAGACGCCTGTAGAGCTTTTCCACCTTCACATCCTGCGGCGCGCCGGCGAGGTCGCTGGCGTCCCACTCGTTCAGGCGTATCAGAGCCACCTTGTCTTGGAGCTGCTGGAGGGACTCCTTCGCTGCGAGAATGGGGCGCAGCGCGCTCAGGTACACCGCATGCCCCTGAACTGTGGAGACTTGCGCCGGCTCAGCAGAGGTTGTGTTTGCATTGCGGCTACCATGGGAAGCGCCGGTTGCGCCATCGTGCGAAGACGTTGCCGCCAGAGTGAGTTGGGGCTGCTGCACATTCGCAAGCGGTGCCTCTGTGCTCGCCCCCAAGGACGCCGTCACTGGCTGCTGCAGTTGCACGAACCCCGTCGACTCCAGCGGCGCCGCCATGGCGGATGGTAAGTGGCCTACTGAAGGCTGCTGCAACGACGGACCGCGCATCACGGCGGCGGCTGCCGGTCCCGACGACCCCGAAGACGACGACGACCGCGACGATCCCGACGACGAAGAGGAGCTGGCGCCCGATGGAGATGATCGGAAAGGCAGCGTGGGTCCAGGGGTCGCCGCCGCCGTTGTCGTGTGCGATGACATAACGGCGGGGGCCGGCAGTTGCGGAGCCGGAGTGGTGTGGGCGACGACATCGGCGCCTAATGTCGTCCGCGGTGGTGCAGCTGTGGGGTGGCTCACCGTCGTCGTCGCCGACAATGCGTTTGCGGAACTCGTCGGTGGCAACGCTGCAGCCGCCTGGGTAAGCGCTGCTTGAAAGTCCAGAGCTGCTTTGCGCACCTCCTCCGCTACCGTCGCCGTCGTCATTCGCAGCTCGTTCGAGCGCTGAATAATGATCTCGCGCGGTCGAGCCGCACCAGCCTCACCCGCAGTCGACGCGGGGGCTGCCACAGGTGGAACCACTGGAGCCTCACTCGTCAGCAAGCCCGCAAGCGGCACGCCGGTGGGCAGGCAAACCGGCGGCGCCATCGAGCCACCTGGCGCCAGCGTAGGCGCCTGCAGAGAGGGCTGGACTTGTATCATCAACGAAGGTGTCTGCTGCGGGGCAAGAGGCAACGAAAGGGGGCCCTCGACGGATGGCTGCTGCGGCGGCGGTGCTGGTGGTGGCGGCAGAGCTGACAGCGGCGCTGTGTCGCTGGTCACCGCGCCTTCCTCGCAGTAGTGGCGCAGACGGCCGGCGCACTTCTCCACCATGCGGGCGCGGTTCAGCAGGTCGTGCCACTCCCTGTCCATCATGTGTACCACAGCTTTACTCTCATCGGCGTGGTAGCCGCCACCAAGCGAGCGGCTGCGGACGGTGTGACCTCGTCTCGCGGCCGGAGATGAGCTTCCACTACGCGCAGCAGCCGATGGCGTGCGTCGCTGTCTCGCGGCCTGCGTCGCCGCAGCCGTCGGCTGACCAGGAGTCTCCACGGCGGCACGGGCGCGCTGGTGTTTTTGTCGCTTCTCATCTCGCGCAGCCTCGATGCCCCATATCTTGTCGTGCAGGTTCTTCTCCACCACCTGCGTAAGCAGCCGCATCACCTCCTTGTGCTTGTCCACTCCCTTCATAAGGGACTCCACTCGCTGCTGGATGTATTTGTTGAGGACGCCATTGATGGCGCGCGACACGGCGTGGACGGAGTTCTGCATGTCGCCCACGGCCGCGAGGAACCCCTCTTTTTCAGGCCAGTCCACCGTCCGCAGCGCCTTGTTGAGTCGATGCATGCGTGACAGGTGTTGGTTGATGCTCTCCAGCAGGTGCATCACCACAACGCGGCGGAAGGGTTTTGCGGCAGCGTAGTCCTCGAACTTCTGCCCAGCACGCTTGCGGTGCGTCTTCGACTTGACGGCGGTGACGCCCGGCACCGAACCCTTCATAGAGCGCATGACATCCCGCACCTGGCGACTCTCGGAAATGCACTCCTCAATCAGGTGCACGCGCTCTTCACGGTCCGGCACATTGCTTGGCAGCGTGTTCATCTTGTAGCGCTCCGCGAACGCAACGCAGCACTCCTCGCTCCGGTGCAGGAGCAACTCGATCTCGTCATCCGTGAGGTACAGCATCGGCTCCATTTCCTCTTGTTCCTCCAGCGTCGTCTTGCGAATCGTCTCTGCGGCTGCGGCGTCCTTTTTCCTCACAAAGTCCTCCTGCCGGCGCACAAAGGTCTTGAAGTGCTCCGGCAGTTCGTCAGGGACGACTTCGATGCCGAGCGCGTTCACCACCGGCTCGTCCTTGGCCCCCTTGCTGCGCTGCCGCTTTTCTGGGAAAGTCAAAACAAGACCGTCGTCGAACGGTGCAAGCCTCTTCCAAAATCCGTTGCGCGCCGCCAAAGACGCCCCGCGCTCTGACACCTTGTGGGAGGCGGGGTGGCTGTCCACGTCCACGTCGCTCTCTTCCTCGGTGGAGGCCGCCGCACAGCGTTTCGCGGAGGCGGAGCGCTTGCCAACCGATCGGGACCGGCTGCGGTGTCGCGCCAGCTTTGTCAGCCCGCCAAAGAGAAGGAACGAGTGCTCGTCGCCGCACGGTGCGCACCGCGTGAAGGCGAGCGGCGGCAAGGGCGGGTGGATGCCGACTTCAGAACGCCACATGTGCTCCCCGTGCACTGTCGGCACAAGGTTCAGTTCCATCACTGTCGTTACTGGCGACGCTGCTATGCCGACTTCATCGAGCGACGACTCAAAGCCGCCTGTGACGAGCATGCGGGAGCCAACGACACAGCACTCGTGTCCTGCACGGCCGGCCGCCTCGCCGCGACACCGCAGCTGCTCCCACCGTTCATTCGCCATGTCGAACGCCCAGCAGTCACCAAGCACCTCATTCTGCGCGTCGTAGCCGCCGTAGACAATCATGTATGGGCCGTACCGTACTGCCGTATGCAGAAAGCGCGGCCCCGGCCCCGCAGCCTCGCACTCATCCAGGTCGCTGCCACTGTGCGCCTCCCCCGCCCCATCACCCGGTGCCACCCCCTGTCGGCCTCGACTGGACGAGCCAGCGTTTGTTTGGATGCGGCGAACCGCGTACGTGGCGGAGTTGATGGCAAGCAGCTGCCCCGACACCCGCAGATCATCTGTCAGCCCACCAAAGACAAAAAGCTCCTTGCCAAAGTGCACGGTGGTATGATACGCCAGCGGAAACTGGGTGGCGGGTTGGATGGCACGCCACGTCTGATCACTCAGGTTCATGTCGAAGAGCAGAGATACAAAGCCGGTCGAGACAGGTGAGACAGAGAGGGGCAGCGGCGCAGCAGTCCCACCCGCGCGTGCCAACGTAGTCGCCGCTTGCTCGGTACGACAATGCAGGAGTGGGCACAGGCATCGATACCGCGGCGCGCACAGCGGATCGGTGCCCCACGCCTGCCTCTTCTCCCTTGAAACCGCCGCACCGCCGGGCCCGATGCCGCCCACCACCACGACGCGGTCAAACGACTCGACCACTGTCATTGTGTGACCGTAGTGGCCGGCCGGGACGAGCTGTCGTCCCTCGATGCGGCGCCAGTTGCCCGTCAGCATAGAAAATTCGTACAGCTCATGCTCCACGGTGCGGGCGCCAAAGGAAACGCCGCCGTAGACGAGCAGGCGTTGGCCGCGATCTTTGCGGCTCAAGTACGACGCCGCTGCGTGAAAGGTGAGGGCGGTGGGGCGAAAACGCCGGTAGTCTAGCACCGGCATATAAGAGACGTAGCGGAGAAGCTTGTAGTTGTGCGGATGCGCGTTTTTCTTCGCCGGTGCCAGAGAGGCCCACACCTCACGCCGAGACGCGCCTGGTGGCGGCACGCTCCCGGCGGCATCATCTGCGGCGATGGCCTTGCCCTCGAGGCCCGCTGCATTGGAAAACCATTTCAGCGGCGTGGCTGCACTGCGCAACTCATTGAGGTGTCGCGTGACAAGGCGGCCTTCGCCCTCACCCGACTTTCTCATGGCGTCGCCCACCTCAGCCGCGTTGCGCTTGACATCGAGCTGCTCGCGGCGTAGCGCGTCCAGCACGTCGTACCAGTCCATGGTGGCCCGCGTGCCGGGAGGTGGGGCAGCAGCGGAGGCGGGCTCTTCTCGAGCTCCGGCACCCTCGACAGAGCCTGTGGTCCCCTCTTCGTCGTCAGCAGAGTCGTCGGGTGCGCTGGTGTCGTTGTCGTCGCTGTAGTCCTGCTCGGCATTCAGCGCCTCGAGGCGCAGGGCAATTCCAGCGCCGATATCCACGGTGTGATCCTTCTGCTGCAACAGCTCCTCAATATGGATGGGACGCTGCGCGATGGTGCTGCCGTCTGCGTTCACGAGCTGTACTTGTACAGCATCGCCGCGCTGCGGTGGAGGCGGTGAAGCACTGCTCATGACGGCGCGCTGAGATACAGGACGATTTGTAAAAAAAAGAAAAAGGGCAATCTATCCTTGGGTACGTCTATGTGAATATGCATCTCTACTACGCGTGGTTTCTCGTTCTCTCTGTAGCAACGTACAGGCCTGTCAATATGGGGACACATGCAAGAGGTGGTTGCTTGCTCGCGTCAGGGAAACACGGGGACTGCTCGATGCCACCTCCAGCGATTCACGTCGCAGTGATGTTCCGTGAGTCGCACCCGCGTTTATGTGATTTTGTTTTTGCGGATTCGCGTTTTGTACGACAGGTGGCAGGAGGTGAGGGGACGGCCGTCTCTCTCTCACTCTCTTCCTCGCCTCCTCCGTTCCGTGCAACGGCAGTGTGTGTGTGTGTGTGTGTGTGTGCAGGCGTATGTATGTGCGTTCGTGCCCGCAAGCTGCGACGACTGCATTGCAGTTAACAGGGATCATGAGCACGCACACGAAAAGGAAAAAAGGGAAAACGCATGAAAGCATGAAGGCGACAGGACGCAGAAGTGGACACAGAGCGTGAGCGAGGGGAAGGGAGGGGAGGAAGGCGGAGGAGGATGTTTTGCAGCGTTTGCGCATTTATCCGCCCCTATACCCCATGTGCGGTCTACTCAGCACGGCCGGCAGCGCTCATGCCCTGCACCGCTGAGCCTGCTGCATCGACGACAAGCATGGATGTCAGTTGAGCAACCGCCAGGAAACAGCCACGCAAAAAGGGCGCCTGTTCCATAGGGGGCCTTTGTTTGTCTACTCTGGTGCGCGCGACATCTGCTCCGTGGAGCGGGCGACAGCGTCGAAATGAATCCTTTTTAAAGCGATGAAGGGGAATCAGCGAGTAGGAGTCCTCCCATCGTTCGCGGCCATGGAGCACGGTTAAGGAACGGGGCTCGAAAATGGCAAGCACGCCGCTGCGGTCTCCGGCGCCGCGCTACACACTCTCGCGCTCGGCTTTGCCCGCGTGTACGCTACTTTCCGCCTCACGAGCACGGCGCAGCACCTGCGCAATCTCGCCGTCTGGGATTTCGCTGAGGTCCGTGTAGAAGTCACTGACGTCCAGCAGCCAGCCCACCTCCACTGCTGAGGCGGTTCGGATAAACGTCCCGGAGTCCCCTTGCACTTCCAGACGGTCAAACACGATCCAGGTCGGAAGCGCGCGTGACTTGTGCGTCGCCGCAAGCACGGACTGACGATGCAGCGTCACACTCAAGGCGTCCCGGACGGTGCGGTAGACGCGCGTCGTCGGGTCCGCTCCAGCTGTATGGGTGATGGGTGCCACGGGAGTCAAGAAGGCGACCTGTGTGAAGAATCCCTCCAGCACGGCCTTGCGGAGCGCCACCGTGTCCACGTACTCGCGCTCCGGGATGTAGGTGGACTGCACTGGTATCGTGAGTTGGCTCATTAACCGCCGCAGCTGGTTGTACACCTGCACCGCTTGCTGTAGGGTCTGGTGTCGTAGGTAGTTCTCGTAGCAGAAGCGTTTGCCGTTCTGCTGGTTCTTGAAGTACGCGTGAAAGACGCGAAAGAGCACAACGTGGTCGCCGTCGGCGTCGTCGAAGCGCGCGTGCGCCTCGCGAGCCTCGGCCAACCGCGATGGCGGGCGGCTGAACGCGTTTCCAGCCTCCAGCATCGCCGCCACCACCGCGGCGTCGGCACCGCACCCGTGCTTGGGGGCCATGAGCAGCATTCGTGCCAAGCAGACATCCACAGGGAATACGGCCATGCGTCGGCCAAAGTCCGTGAGCTGAAGCCCGTCATCCACGGCGCCGAAGTACAAGAGCTGGTAGAAGGCGTCGCTCATGCCCTGGTCCGAGGGCGGGTCGATGAAGGGGAACTCACACGGGTTAGCGACGCCAAGCGTGAGCAGCAGCAGCACGGTGTTCACAATGTTCGTGCGTAGTATCTCCGGATGCGTTTGATCGGGAAAAGTGGCAAAGTCGGCCGACGTGAAGAGGCGGAAGCACTTGCCAGGCCGCGTACGACCAGCGCGACCCTTGCGCTGTTCGGCGGAGGCCTTGCTAATAACCGCCGGCAGCAAGTAGTCCACGCGTGCCTCGGAGTTGTACAAGCTCTGCTTCTGATACCCGCAGTCCACAACGTAGACAATGCCGTCAATGGTGACGGACGTCTCGGCAATGTTCGTGGCCACGACAATCTTGCGCGTGTTGGGGGGATAGGTGGCAAACACCTTCTGCTGCTCCTGGAGGCTAAGAGAACCGTAGAGAGGCAGCACCACCACCTCCGTCGGCCGCGCCGGCCGCGCCAGGTCGTCCGCCGGCGTATTGAAAAGCGTCAAGTCCTTTCCGGGCCCCTGCACCGGCGCTTCTTGCTCCTTGGAGGCGGCCGCAGAGCTCGAGCCGAGGGCCTGGTGAAGTGCCGCGACAGCCCGCTCAATCTCCGCCTCGCCAGTCAAGAAGCAGAGGATATCCCCGGCCGGCTCGCGCTCATGCAGCTGAAGCACGCACGACACAGTCGCCTCCACGTAATCGCGCACCGGATGTGGCATGTACAAGACGTCCACGTCGTGCATGCGCCCCGAGACGTGCACGAGGGGCGCACCGGGGAAGTAGGACTGAATCTTTGCCACGTCCAGCGTGGCCGACATGACCACCAGTCGGAAAAGCGGACGCCGTGTGAGGAGTCGCTTCAGGAGGCCGAGAACCACATCCGTGTCGATCGTCCGCTCGTGCGCCTCGTCCACCACCACAACACTGTATTTTTGGAGGTCCGAATCCGTGAACGCTTCACGGAGCAGCATGCCATCCGTCATGTAGAGCACCCGCGTGGCGTCGCACTGGCGCGAGTCGAAGCGGACGTGGTAGCCGACATGCGCACCGAGGGGCACGTCCATTTCTTCGGCCACGCGAGTGGCAACGGAGATGGCCGCGATACGACGTGGCTGCGTACATGCGATGACGCCGGTGAAGGTGTCCTGCAGCTCCGCAAGAAAGTGAGGGACCTGCGTCGTCTTGCCGCTGCCCGTCTCGCCCACGAGCAACGTGACAGAGTTGGTTCGCACCGTCTCCTGTATAAGGTGGCGCTTCTCGAACACAGGAAGTCGCTGACGCGACTGCAACAGCTGACGGTAGCGGGCTGAGAAGGGTTGCCGCGTGAAAGGGCTCAATGCGGAGCTGGAGGTGCAGACAGCCACCTCAGGACGCTTCTTCGGGAGTTGGGAGACCAGTGTGTCGCCGAGGCCGGCCTCGCCGTTCTCGGCAGCCTCTTCGCGCACGCGCTTGAGGGCCATGAGGTGCGCTGTAGGCAATGTGCAAGATTTGCCACAATACAAAAAGAAAAGCAACGCAAGACGATGGAGGGCGGGGTGCAAGAGCATGTGAGTTTTCACCCACGAGAGCATGTGTCACATGGCGGCAGACTTCGCTGCCATTCGCAGAGCTGAGGCAATGCGACGTGATGGCGAGATTGGGAGGGGGAGGGCGGAGGGCGGAGGGCTCATTACCCGTAGATGCAACGCGCGTCAACCGCAATCAAATGAGCGAAGTGATGATGGTGATCAAAGACATAATTGCCGCCCTCTTTTCTTTCGCTATGCTCCACATTGCCCACTTTTGGTGTTGAGGTGATGCGCTTGACGGGGCCTAAGGAGCGCCCTCCCCCACCCCACCGGCACACGCACACACGCTTTTGCAGAGTGCGGGGATGAGGACAGAGGAAAAAAAAAGATAGAAGCACCACAGCAAAACAACAACAAAAAAAAATGAAGCAACATGCAAAAGGTGAATCATGAACACATAGATGTGCGTGTGTGTGTGTGTGTGTTTGTGCACGATGGAGTCATCTGAGCCACACAAAATTCACCCCACAGGGAAAAACGGAAGCCAGGTGAGGAAGCCACCGATCGAGTTGATGCCCCAATCCGCCGAAACGGGCGCACGCATACAGACACACACACACACACACACACAGGGAAAGAAAACTGCATCGATGCTCCCATGGCATACGTGCGTCTGCAGCCGGAGACGGCGGCCCTCTACGCGGGGAAGGGGTCGACGGAAGCATGTAACGCCTATAAGAAGAAGGCCCGAATCCCCCTCCCCACCCCCACCAGACCCCGCACGCGCACGACAAACGGCCATCGAGCATAAACATGCGCAAGCAGCACTATCGCTGATTTTTTTATGGTACCGAGAAAGCGAGACGGAAGGGCGAGACCGCTGAGGCCAAGAGGTCGAAGAAGATCGAAACAAGTCCACATCGTCACTGTATCGTCAAAGACAAAACAAGAAGTTGCAACTCGTAATCGCTTCCCTGCTTCACCGATCCCTGCCCTATCCTTCCTTTATGGCACACGCTTTTGGTCAGCGGCTTGTTTCTTTTTTGTGGGCGTCACGCGGTAAGGGGGTTGCCTCTCTCGTTTCTCTCCCCTACCGCTGTTGTTGTTGGGACTGTTGCTGTTGCATCTGCTGCTGCAGCATGGCCATTATACTTTGCATTGTGAGCTCCATCTGGTCATTCGAGGCCGTCGTTGCTGCGCCAGGGCTTGCCTGACCAGTCGAGGGGCTACTAGCCTGCTGCTGCTGCTGCTGCGCGGCCAGCATCTGCAGCATCATCGTTAACATCTGCGCCTGCGTGTCGGTGGTAGACGAGACACTGCCTGCAGCAGGTGCTGCTGCAGGGGGCGGTGACACCACGGCTTTCGGGGTGGCGCTAGGTGGGTCATTGCCCCCAAGGCTTGCTACGGTAGCTGCCCTAGCCGGAGGCGCTGCACTGGCTCGCTGTTGCATATACTTGCGCTGAAGCTTAATGGCGTCGCGTTGCTCCCGCGGGTCGCTCATCGAGTATTCCTTGAGCGGCTGGAGCAGACGTGGGAGGTCTACGTCGATGGTGCTCTTGAGCAACTTGATCCACCCGCGCTTCTCCAGCTTCTCGATGTCAGGGAAGTCCTTCGAGTCGACCCTGGTCAGGAAGGCGCGCACATCCGCGCATGTGGGAAAACTGTTCTCGCTGGTGTGGTAGCGCGAAGCCAGGTCCTTTACGATGGTCTCGTACTCCTCATAGAAGCGCTCTTTCGCCTTGTTTTTGCCAAAGACAGCCGGTAAGCGGGTTCGGTAGCTGGCGCAGATGAGCGCGAACAGCAGCACGTCACTCGCGCGTCGCATCATGGACGTGACGCGGCGATCGAGCGACTGCAGCGGGATCGTGACGATTAGCTCGTACAGCAAATCGTCTTTCTCCTTCTCAAAGAGCGCGTGGTCGGTGCCGTCGTGGTACGGTTTATCCCAGAAGCTGGACACGTACAGCCGCGGCGGCTCCGTTGAGTGGACCAAGTTCGACAAGTTCCAGTACAAGGAGCCGTACACTCGCATCAGCTCTTGTGCCCTCACTGAGTCGGCCTTGTTCATAACGATGCGTATCTTGCTCTCCTCGTGGAGGAGCGCCTTGCTGAACACTTGCCGTAGTTCTGGCCCGGCGTCCAGTTTTGTCGGGTCAAACAAGAAGAAGACGAGGTCGCTCTTTTCAACAAACCATCGGCACACCTCGATGTAGTCGTATCGGCGGGAGTGCATATCGCCAGAAGCTTCAAGGATGCCAGGAGTGTCGATGAACGAGACGCAGCGCAGTATTGGGTGAGGTACCACCACACCGGCGAAGAACTCCGCAAACGCGTCGCCGAACTGCGAGAGACCGCGGTAGGGCAGTCGGCTGTCTGCCATGAGCACACGACCTGGGATCTGCTGGAACTGCTCGCCATACATGACGACGGTGAACTTGTCAGTAACGGGCTGCGGTCCTGTCATGAGATAATCGCCCTGCAGCAGGTAGTTGAGGAAGGAAGACTTGCCGGATGAGAAAGGCCCGAGAAACGTCACGAACGGCATTTTCTGCTTGATCGACTCAGCGAACCACGTGGGACGGAACACATTGTAGTTGTAGGAGGCCTCTACCGGCTCGATGCGGCTGGTGTAGAAATAACTCAGTTGCAGCAACGTCGACTCAAGATGGCGATCCCAAGCTTCCTTCTTCTTGAGCGCCTCCTGCATCTCGCTCATCTCATCGGGCGACAGCCAAGTCCGACTCAATACCTTTGCTCGCCTATCCGTTTGTACCGCTGTTCCTTTCACCCGCCTTGCAAGCAGGCAGTGAAGTCCGCGTACACGTGCGCAGGCAGACAGATGTGCGAAAGCGGCGCCAATGATGAGCACCAGCTTCACACCGCCCGTCACGCAAGAGAACAAGCAAAACAAAGAAAAAAACAGGAGGAAGGGAGAAGAAGGTGAGGGTCCGGCCAGCCGCATACACGACAGTGCATGAGAGGGAGAGCTGCTGGTGTCGTCTTTTGGGGGGCTATTAAGTTTTTCTTTGAAAACGCGTTGTTCTTCCTTTTGTTGTGTGGAGAGTGAAGGGAGGGGGCGGTGCAGTGTACCACGCATCCGTTTCTCTGCCGTGCAGCACGAGGTCACACTCCGCTCAGCCCCCCAGCTCCCTCCCCCTACAAATGGTCCTGTGTCACACGCCCCCCCCCATTGCGATGGGGCCAGGCAACGCTAGACGCGCGCGCGCCAGCGATGCACCGACTCAGCCTTGCGAGCACGGCTCCTCTGCCTCGACCTCTGCCTACCCAACCCCGCTCGGCAGGTGGCCTCACAGCCGCTCCCCATCATGCAGGCTGCCATCCCCTGGCGCATCCCCATCAGGGTAGCCCAGGCGCCCTTCATCCCTATGTGCAGCGTGAGGGTCGGGTAAAGCACGCTCAAACCGCGCCAACACCCTGCCGAATCATATGAAAGGCGTAGACTTGTTCACTGGCGCCGGTCGCCCCGAGGCCACACCGTCCAGGACCTGAATGCCAACCTCACGGTGGCACTAAATCGCTCTGGCCGCTCCATGCGCCGTAGGCACCTGGCCGTGGCGCCCCCAGAGAGGGTTCGGCATTTGGCGCGGAGAGGGCGGAGGGGCTGCTTGGCTCCCCCCTCCCCATAGTGTTGCGGTACTGGGCCCTGAGATAGCCCGCAGCGAGAGGAGTGTCCACCTCGTCATCGGGGCGTCGGAGAGGTGAAAACGAAAGCGCGCAGAACGAGCATGCTAAGACAGAAAAAGCACAGCAAAGAAAAGAACGACGATACGGCGGTGCGTGCGCGAAGGTGCAACACCGACACGCGCGCACACACACTCTCTGCCCTTTGCTGAGTTGCTTCTGCGCCGCCGCAGGGATCATGGGAGCGCGGAAAACACAGGAACAGAGAGAGTAGGATAATCGGGAGCGAGAGCGAGAAGCGTCGACGACACGACGCTCCTGACAGCGCCTGTGTCACAGCTAAAATAAAAAGATGCCCACACGAAACCTTCAGGCGCACACGACCAGAGAGCCGCGACACTTTCGTGCTCCGTTGCGCAAGCGCTTCCGCATCACTGCGTCGACACCGTCAAGACGCGTGAGGCGCGTCGGAGAAGCAGCCACAGGGGGTGAGCGCGGGAGCGCGCCAACGAGGCTGCCTTTACCCCGTGTCGCTGCCTCACCAGAAGACTTTTGCAGTCCTCCCACGTGCAACAGCAGAAGCAAGGAGAGCGATATAAAAATGCGCAAATAAGATTTGCACGCAACCCAGCGAGCACCACTACCCGAGCGCACGCACGCGCAGTTGCGGCATCGCCGCTCGTGCAACAATATCCACAGCGCAGTCCAACGCGTTCACGGATTGCAGCGCTGTTGTGCCGTCAAGTACGTGCTCATCATCAGATGGCTATGAAGACCGTTGTAAACTATCCGCGTAAAGTGTTTTGGTCCGCGACGCAGAGTAACAGACGCTTGCAGGTCCTAGAGGATTTCGGCCAGGTCCCCAAAGGCGTACTGGATCAGCGACTCTAGAGTCATCTCCGGTTGACGATGCAGTCCTGCCTCGACACCGCTGCCGCTGGGTCTCATTGCATCGATAGCAGGAGATGAAGCGGGTGCGGAGGTAGCACTCAAGCTCGCTGGCGAGAAGCGCGCATCTTTCTCGCTGCTAAAGGAGGCGTCGTCGTCTTCCGTGGCCGTCGCCGAGGCTGGCCGGCGCAGCAGACCACGCACACCGCCTCCCTCTTGGTAAAGGGTGGTCGAGGAAGCTACTTCAGAGACGCCGCGGTGCAAATCGCCCCCGCCGCGACTGGACCCCCTCACCAAGCGCGGCTGTTCCGGGATAAAGTACTCTTCTGCCAGCGGAAGAAAGGCACGAATCGCCAGTGGCGTATTGAAGGTGATGCACGGGCCGCGGAATGCGCCCGCAGGGGAAGTTGGCGAGAACAAGAAAGACGATGACGTGACAGACACGATGGAGTTGTCACCGCGAAGCGGGGAGGCCGCGTTCGGCCGAACAGATGAGGCGGCGCACGACACCTCCTGATGCTGCAACTGATTCTCCTGCTCTTGCTGGGCTGATTGGCTGGCGTAGAGTACTCCCACCGCGCGAGGGCACATGTGAGTGCCAGCCGTGGCAGCAGCTGTGCTACCAATCCCTTGTTGCATCCATGTCGCCGTGCCTTGCCACCGACGGGCACGGCGCGTGCCAGCCGTGTCAAGAAGCTCTCGCGTCACACCGTTGCGCAGCTGACGCAGGACCTCCATCGAAACCGCCTGAGACGCGAAAAACGCCGCCGACGTCGACGAGGCCCCCGTCGCCAGAGCGGAGAGGCCGCCGGCCCCCACGTAGCTCGGCAGTCGCGCGCCTTCCAAAACCGCTACGGAGAACATGTCCGCATCCCACGCGTACGCCAGCTCCAGCGCGTCCTCCACCACCGCCTGCGCGGCCGCAGCCAGTGTAGCGTCCTGCGCGGGGTTCCACAAGAGAACGACGTTGGCACCCCACAGTCGAGTCGTGAACAGAACCCGTAGAACAGGGTGGTTTGCCAAGGGTTGAAAGCGGTCACGGCAGCTGTGCCCAGCTCCCAGCAGCAGCTCCGGCGCCTTGCAGCTCTGCATCACATCCATCGCGGCGGACTCGGAGCCGATGAAGAGCAGCACAGAGTGGCGGGTGTGTGCGAGGCGGAGAAGGTGCTCCTCTGCCGCGCTCGAAACAGACGATGCGATGGCGCCAAGCTGAGTGCCGCTGCAGCACCCGAGACAGCGCGACAGTGCCGAGACGGGTGAGATATCCAGAATGATGGGTTGAAGGGCTGAATCCTGCGATCGTTTCGATGGGGACCGCGTCCAAGACGCCGCGGCAGCCGCGGACGCATCGCTGACTTCATTACTCAGCTTGATGGTGCGCACGGGCACCAGACGGACGGGCGAGAACGGAGCGACGGCGGTGTTGCAACGGCGCGGGTTCGAGGAAGCGACTTTGCGCACCTCGGCGAATCGACTGACGTCGACCTCGGCACGATAGGGGCTGCCGCCGGCACCTGCGCCGTCGCCTCCGTTTGCCCAGCCAAGCGACTGCTGTTTGCGATTGGCAGCCGCGACGGCATCCGGAGCCGAAGTTGTGAGAAACCGCCAAAACGTCTCTTGCAGCTCCGCCTCCAGTCGCTGCTCCGCCTCTGCACAGCGGCGCTCAGCAGCATCCAGCTCCTGCTGCTGCTGAAGAACCACTCGCTCTGTGACGGCAGAGTCCACAATCATATCCGTCGCTGCATGATTGTCCGTCACCTCAAGCAAGGAGTCTAGCTGGTGCTGGTGGCGTGCGCGGAGCGCGTTCACCATCACCGCGTTTGACTCTACGAGCGCGGCAAATTGCGCATTGAACTGCAGAAAGAGGTGAGCCGCGGCGCGCAGAAGCTCCACGTTCCGACTCACAAGTGTGAGCAGCCACAAGAGCGACGAGGATGACAGCGTAGCGGGCACATCGGCGGGTGTGCCGCCCGCGCTGTCCGGTCCTGAGGTCGTTGGACTGACTTGGTCACTGCTGTCTTGCTCGCTGGCAGTGAAGATGGGGCATGCATCAGTGAGGTGATAGCGAAACGGTGATGCCTCAGAAGTGACGGCGCACGTGCTTTGACCGACGCCGGCGCGAGCTTGCGCAGACGCCTTCGTTGAGCAGGCTAGTTGGGCAGAAGGGACAAGGTAGGTGTCCCACGACGCCACCAGTGCCACCATCGGGTCCACCTCGGCAGGCGCCTCCATCCGAAGCGCTGAGGAACGGCAAAGCTAAAAGAGAGGGAGCTGATACAACGCTCGTGGAGCAGCGGCTGTGTGCCGGCACAGCAGAGCGGGTGTGTATATTGAATTTGCCGCCCGTCCTTCCTCTGCTTCTGTGCGCGTGCACGACGCCAAAAAGGAGGAGGGAGAGGCAGACAGACAGACACACACAGAGAGAGAGAGAGATCGAGTCGGCTTTCACGGTGCCAAAGAGACGGCGGTCTATGCGGCGAAGACAAGCATGGGCATGAGACAGAGGAAGAGTCGAGGTCGTGCAGATCAGCTAGTGGACCAAAAAGAGAGGGTGAGGGCGGAGAAAGAAGAGAAGCTAGACAAGGAAGCAGGAAGGCGAATCTAGCTCCGGGACTGTCGTTGATCCGATGGCCATGGCGTGACAGCCGGCCGATGTGTTTCCTTTTTCCCTGTCCTTCTTTTTCGCTTCGCTCATTCCCCTCCGTGAGAACGAAGCTAAAATGGAAACAAAAAAAAAAAGAAAACAGCCCTGCAGCATAGCGCTCCATCTTCGCACGTCTCCTCCTCCAAAGGGCAATGGCAAAGGTCGGCAGCGCACAACCTCTCGTCTCTCTCAGGCAAATCCGCACTTGAGGAAAGCGCACCGGCGAAATGCTGGCTTGTGACCACTTCTCTCCTCCCGTACGCGCTCCCGATGCTTCGACTCCACGCAGCAGACGGCGTGCATTGTGGATGAGCAGATAAAATGAGAAGCCCGAGGTGCGTCACGCGCAACACAGCACCCAACTTCCATGACCGTCTCGCCATCTCAAACCTCTGTTAGCCGACTCACGCACTTGCCTTGAGGCGACAACAACGACACAGCAAATAAGCTCTCCCAACAGGAAGAAGAGAGCAGAGAACCCATGTGTGCGTGTGCGTGTGTGTGTGGTGGGAGGGGGGGGGGGCAGAGCTTGATGTCTCTGCCCGAAGTCGCCCCTTTCACACTGGGTATGTGCACGTGGGCATTTGCCTCTCACCATCTCTAGGGGACGCCACACATAAGTGCGCCATTCTCTCGGCATGATGGAGAGCGCTGGAGCGAATGCCGTGGAGGGGAGAACAACGGGAGAGAGTGGAGAGGAAAAAGAAACAAGAGCACCGCTGTCTCAGAAAAGGAGGCAGAGGTGCCAAGCATGTGCCGTCGCCGTATGCCTGTGTTCTCCTCTTGTTCATGCGTCTTGGGCGAGAGACAACAAGGTCCAGAGGTGCTGAGAGGAGGGGAGATATACGTATGCAGTGTGCCCACACGATTCACCGACATGACCGAGAGCAAACAAAAAAAAGGAAAAAAAACATGACTCGTCCGTCCGCGAACCAGCGACTGCTGCGGCTGCTGCACTGCCAGTCGGAGAGGTCCCAGGACGGACACGGCGACGGCGAAGGAGGCGGAACGAAGCGCCACGGGGTGCTCTGAGGACTCGCACAACGAACGAAGAGGGAAAAGGGAATAGCGAAGGGAAGAGCACAATGGACTCATCAGAACTAGGGCTGAGAGGATACCAAGGACAGTGAAGCGTGAGAGAGTGGAATCAACAGCGAAAAAAGAAAAACACACAACCAACAGCAGTAACGGAAAAGGGAAAAAAATAAGCAAGACACGTATCAACACCAACAGCACCAGTAAAAGGCACAGCGGCACACACTCAACAAAGGAGCAAGAACCAGCAATCCTCTTCGACGGCTCGTCACACGCAAAACAACAACCAGAAAGCTCAAAAAGAAAGAGGAAAGAGGAGGCGAAAACGGAGGACGGTGTCACTGCACGGAGAGGAAGCACTATGATGAGATACAGATATATATATATAACAAGAGGAGGTGGACGCGCCAATCGGGAGAGCAGAGATGGACGGCGCACCCCGGGAGCTTTTGATGTGCAGCAGAAGCAGTCGCCCGAGTCAAATGAGCATGCGGTGGCCCTTCGGTGCCCACGAGGTCGGGGGACATGACGGCGATTGATCCTGAGTCTTGCGTGCGCCAGCGGGCGGGAACGGCTCGAAGGCGCTGCGCACGTCCTCCGCAAGCGTCGCCGGGGTGTCCGTCTCCACCTTGTGCGCAAGCTGGATCTTGTGGCGCAAGGCCTGCTCACGGAAGGCGGCGGCCGAGGATGCGTACTGAATCTTGATTTTGGGGCTGCAGGTAGGCGGGCACACGTACACCATGACAGCTTCCGCGAGATGTGTCTTAGGCGAAGGGTAGCGCAGCAGCACGAAGCGGGGGTCGGCGTCCGTCAGTATGGACTTCACCTGATCGAGGTTACCATTCAGCTGCGCCACAGTCTTGTCCAGCTGAAGCTGTTCTGCTGCGATCTTGAACGTGGCCACCTCCACCGCGCCGCCTGCAAACTGCGACAGCACGTCCTCAGCTTCCGTGGTTATTTGGACGGCCACGCCGGGGAGCACCACCGGCTGCGGTGCCACCTCCATTCGCGCAATCGCGGCGTGATGCCGTTCACTCTCGGTCATCAAGGCCTCCCTCACTTTCTTAGACTCGGCCTCGAACAGCGTCGGCAGCAGCTCGCTAACGGAGGAGATCTGAACTGTACGCTTCTGCGCATGTGGCGTCGCCTCCACCACACGCGACAATCCAGTGGAGTAGAGCATACGATTCTTCGCGCTTGTGGCGTCGCTCACGTAAATGACGACATACTGCGTACTCGGCGCGGTGCGCACCACAATGTAAGCCGCGGTTGCGCCCTTCGCATCCAGAAGCCTACGCGTCGCGTTCAGGTCATACTCGAATCCGCCATCGCTGGAGCACACTGGCGGCGCCAGCAACTTGAGCACCTCCTTTTCAATGATGATGGGCACGGCCACCGTGGCAGTGTTGGGCTTGCCCGATTCCTCCAGCGCCGCCAGGACATCCGCTGCGATGCAAAAGTCGATATGTAGCATGGCGGTGTGTACGTGTGCTGTGATTACAACGAAGTGAAGAGAGTCGGTGAGGGAAGCCTCGATGCTTAGGCCAAAGACAAAAAAAAACTAAAACTGAACGGGGGCAGGTAGGGGAGGTGACGGTCGAGAAGCCAAAGGCGTAAAGGATTCAGCGCTCAGATGGCAATATCCCACGAGCACAAGAATGAAGGGCTGGCACTGCGCACGCGGTAAAAGGTTCACCACCGAAAGAGTGCGAGAAAGCGCAGCAAGGTCGACGAGGGCGTCGGAGTCGGGGAGAGAAGAGAACCATCGAGAAGAGAGGAGATGGTTGCATGCGTGTTTTTTTTTGGCGCGCTCCTCGTCGCGCATTGCTGCGGAATCCACGATGCAACAGGGGCGGCGAGAAGGATGCCGCCTTCATCGTGTGTGCTGGTGTGTGCGTGTGTGCCAGCGCCGCTTCCAGGGATGGAGAGGAGCCGGAGAAAGCAAGACACAGACAGAGCGGGCAAGACGCGACGGCTTGAACGGTGGTGGACGCGTCGCCCCCACTGCTGACGTTGCCGTTTATTTCCGGTCTGCTTTTTTTTTCGCTGAAGAGCCCCTCAGAGAGAATGCACTGCGCTTGACTCCCCTTCCTGCGCCGATGTAGTGCATAGCGTACAGCACAGAGAAGAGACAGCTGGACCTGCCTTGTCCGTCAAAGAAAGAGAACATGCTGGGGTACACGGGCGTCTGCGCACGGTATGCCACCAGAGCGTCGCTGACATCGCAAGTGCGTGAGACTCTCGCACGCGTCCCTTCTGTGTTTTCCACGGTCTAGCTCGCCGCGCTCGGTGATGAGTTCTCTTTGTTCCTTTCCTTCCACGGACGCCTTCGCGTTACAAGAGTCCCTCCGCACGAGCCACGTCAACGAGCTGCTGCCGCACTGTTGTGATGACATCGCTGAAGGCGTGTGTCGGACCGTACTTCTGCACACAGCCGTCCACCATCCGCTCCAGCGTGCGGCAGAGGGAGCGGTAGGCCTCTCGCTTCGACTTGCGTGCAAAGACGGGGCTCAAAATCCAGTAACGCACACTCGTGAAATCGACGTTCACAAGGTCGAATGCTGGTACAGCGAACCAGCCCTTCGCATCGACAGCCTGCAACTTTGTGATGACGCGAAGAGCCATCCTTTGCACCTCCGCCAAACCACTGGCAGCAATGGCGTGCTGGCGCATCAAGCCACACGCGTCCGCCCTCAACGTCGACGCATCGAGAACATCCGCAGACTGCTCGCGAGCGCCAAGCTTCGCCAGAAACGCTGCTGACCACTTCTGCAGAGAGAGACGCCAGGCGGCCCACAGCCCGCATACGTCACGGAGGGCGGCACCGTTACCGGCCCGGGACTGCTTTGCCGTGGCCTGCGCATGCATCGCGTACTGGTAGAACAGCACCTGCATCTCGAAGAAGAGGCGGCGGAGGCCGATGCAGCCGTACTGGCGGTTCCACGCCCGCACGAGAATATCTTTGAACTCGAGAGTCTCCGCGTCGAGCACGGGCCGGCACGGTCCGGCCGCACTTGCCGAACAACTCGACGCCGCCGCCGCGAGTTTCTCGAGCGCGGCGAGCCGGCTGATCGGAGACGCCGCCGCTACCCCGAGGAGGTTCCACACGTCCGCGTGGCAGAGGTCAAACAAGCTCCGCAAAGCCAGCGACGTCGTCGCACCGCCGAGCTGCTCGAGAAGCTGCGAGATGGCGGCGTCGGCCCCCGAGAGTGGTGAAATGCCGAGTAGAGTCCGCTCAAGGACGGAGGACGACGACGATGTGATTGCCCCGGCGTTCCGCAGCTCTGTGCCGCCACAGTTTAACGGAGCATTGCTATCACACACAAACTGAGTGGGCCATTGCTCCGCGTGGAGCACGGACGGCAGCTCCCGCAACATTCTCGCCACATACTCCAAGGACGGCGCCAGAGGCATGTCCACCGTGCCCACACCGTTGACGCTGAAGTCTGCAAAGCTGCCGAGCAGCATCTGCACGAGAGTACACTCCAGCGCATTCAAGCTACCCTCGATGCACGCTACTGTCGCATCCACATCAGACCGCAGTTGCTGCCGTATGGACTCGGGAACCGCATCTGCCTGCGCCGCTGCCTCGGCTCGCAGCGCCGCATCCTCGAGCTCGAGTTCGAGTGCTTGGAAGCGGCAGTACAGCTCCAGTGTCGTCACACGCGCAGTCGCCGCAGGAGCTTCGGTGGATAAGGGTAGTGCACCGCCTGCCGCCGCGGTCGCGTCGGCACCCGTATTCGATGGAGACGCCGCGCGCAGATAATACCCGGAGCTGTCTAGTTGGACAACCCGACAGAGGAGCGACATGGCCTGGCGGAGAGCGGCAAAGCACCATCGATGCTGAGGGGCCAATGCAGCGCGAGACGGTTCCGCGTGGTTGGCGAAGAGCTGCGCCGGCGTGGAGTGCATCTCCGAATGGCGAGAGAGCCACATTGAGGCAGGTCTGGGTTGGTTGCCATACTCCATGAAGCGGCAGAGGGCCACACGCTCCGCCGGCAACAGTGGTGTTGCAGGGTTGGTGGCAGTGGGGCTCTGTGCTGCGCCTTTCGCCCCCGCCGGGCTCCGCGAGCGCTTCCGGGTTGCGGTTGAGGTTGTCGCTGAGTGTGATGGAAGAGGAAAATGAATCAATGGCTTGCCCTCCCCGCCGCGTGCGGGGTCCTCCGGAAACACTTGCTGCATCACTCCTGCTACGGTATGCGATGGATGCGCGGCGACAAAAGAAGAAGTTTATTTATCCATGAAGAGCGTGAAGAAATAAAAGAGAAGGTATAGGGAGCACCCTCAGCTCCGCCCCCGGTTGGGGACAGAGCATCACGCGAGCACTCCAGCGCGCACGATCGCCTAAAGCGGAGGCGTACGGCCCTCGGCGCTTTTTGGTCTCAGTGGATCAAGAGCCGCAAAGCTCGAGGCCACAGCCCGCCTGCGTCATCGCACTCTTGTGCCCTCCGCACAGGGGGCACAAAATCGTGGACACGTCGGTGAAGCGAGAGAGTTCCCAGTATAAGGCATGCGTACTCGTGTGTACCTGAGCCTTCCCACCTCGCGGCGTGCATAACAGAGCACTATTGCCTCGCCCCCGCTGTCTCGCTTTTGCGGGAAGGATGAGCGAGCACTTGGATTGTTCAACGTATGCGTGTGTTATCGACCCCTCCGCGTAAGCATTGCAAGCCACTCATGACACCTTCCACTCGGCAAACGGGCCTAGCAGAGACACCCGCCATGAAGAGCCAACACGCATCCGTCCACGTGAATACCATGGCTTTGCTACTTCATTCTTTCGTTCGGTGGATGCGAGTGCGGGCATGCGCATTCCCGTCATCCTCTTTTCTTTTGCTGCGGAAGGAAACAGTAAGTCGAGCGGAGCTTTCACGAGCTGTAGAAGGCGCCACCTGGTGCGCCGAATGGTGCAGCAGTTAAACAAAACTCACACGCACACACACACACACAGACACAGGCAAAGTGCCTCTCCGGTTGGTTTGTGTGCTCTGCCGCAAGAGGGTAACATGAGAACGGGGAACCCAACAAACAAAACGATGGGATCGGGGAACTTCAGCCCACGCCTGAACAGCTCGCATCTGCTTTTACACGCACCCTACACCTGTTTCTGAGAAACCCCTGCCCACACCGTGGTGCTTGGCACGCCACAGCGCATACGGTGAGGCGCTACATACACAAGAAGCACCCTGTCCACCCATCCACCGCATACACAGCCAAGGCAGCCGCGCGCCACGGCATACGCGCCGAGGAGCAGACGAAAGAGTTGCGTTGCTTACGAGCTGAACGGATCGACGCCCTTTACGGCTTGATTTGACGGCAGTCCTCACGTCGGCACCACTCCCCTTGCTTCTTGGGCTCTGCGCAGAGAGGGCAAAAGTACCACTCCTCCAGCTTGAGGTAGCGCTCCTTGAAGTGAAGGCCGTACGTCTTGCGACGAAGCTGCATGGGGTTCTTCTTGCGCTTTGGCGTGCCGCCCTTGCTGCCGAGAAGCACCGGCGTCGCCTGGCCGAGGAGGGCGCTGTAGCAGCGCAGTGTTGTTCGCTGAAGCATGCGCACTAACGCCGATATGACGACTGCTAGAGAACAACAACAGCAACACGCACACACACGCACACACGCACGCACACACACACAAAAAAAAAATCGAGGAGAACCCTGGACTACAGCCAGAAGGGCGGAGGAAGGTGAATGGCTGCAGTCAACGGATGCGCCCTTCAAGCAACAGACAGACCTGCAACTGCAGGAGTGTGGGCATGCGTGCACAAGTGTGATGCAACGGTGTACAAGTGGTGGGGAAAGAACGTCAACGTTGGAGGTGGGGAGTGGGGTTTGTGCAAGAAAAAGAAGCGCTGTCACACCAGCAGTGTCGCCACTACACCAAGTCCTCGACATTATGCTGACAGGCAGAGAGAGAGACGTGCAAACAAGCTCGAGGCGATTGCGCTTCTCTCGCAGTGGAAAGAGTGCAGCAGAGTACACTCCTCTAAGAGAGGTACGATGACGGGCTCACGGACTCACCCTCCGCAGTTTCTTCCACGATCTCAGAAACCACCTTTGCCCTATCACCGAGGAAGCGGGATGAGATCGACTGGCGGGAATTCCTTGAGGGTCGATGTGCTCTTCACGGTCACGTGCTGTCCTCTGTGGTTTCATTGTTGTTGTTGCAGCCTGCACAAGCGCACTGCGGCCGTTTCGCTTGCGCGGATGTGGTTGTGGCTGTGGTTGTCGCTTTTTCGTTCGCTGCTGAAACGAGTCGTTACCAGCTTTACCCTTACCGCGGCCCCGTGCAACACGAGCAATAAAGAGCCCCCCCCCAAAAAAAAAAAACACGCGCACGTACCCACACCCACGCACAATCGCACATTCGCGCCGAGTCTCCGCACGCACAAGAGAGGGGAGAGCAGAAAAGCCACTGCAGCGCAGCTGTTTTGCGATAGCACAGCAGGAATATTTGGCAGTCCCTGGAATGATGCAAGACGCAACGGGAAAACGTTTTTATGGCGCATGTGCCCCACCCATCGCCACCAACAAGGCTAAAGCTCTGCAGAGCCCCCAAACCGCGAAGAAACAGTGAAGGCAAGGATAGCGTCAAGCAGCCACGCGGCCAGCACACGCGCATGCCGGACAAGCAGCACATTCACTCCTTCTTCTTCTGCACGAGCGGCTTGCACTCCTCCTTCAGCTCATCCCTCTTGCACGCCACAGTGCCGCGATGATTGAAGTGAATGAAGCCTACGCCGGAGTTCATTTGATTGTCATAGCGGAGGTACTTGGTGACGTCGCACAGCCGCGCATCCTGCATCTTGTGACGGTGCGCGAAGCCGGCAATGCCCAGCAACGTACCAGCGAGTACTTCTAACGTGATGGGCACCATCATCGCCGTGATGGACACGTTGTGGCCGCCAAAGCTGATCGCAGGGATGTGGCCGTGACTGTGGTGGGACGCCTGCAGCTGCTCACGGATAGAGTAGGCCATATACAGTGCATGCGCCAGGAGGAGCACGCCTGCGTAAAACAGGTAGTCGAGCACCGCCATATTCTTTTTTTTTTATCTCCTCGTGCGGGTTTGATGAGGATGGATCGATATGCGGTGCCCTTTCCGTGCCTGTGCGGCGGCGCGTGTAAGTGCGTGGGGCGTGAGGGAGCAGGTGTTGGTCGACTTGTTTCGTTGTTCTTCGGTGTCGGCAACGAACTCCTTGTTCAGCTACAGACAGCAGCGTGGGTAAGACTCCCGCACGCGGTGCAATTGTATTTGCGGCTCGATGGTGAGACTTCAACGGCGAAGTGGGCAGCAAAGGAAAAAAAAAGACGCCGGGCAACGCGTACAAAACAGGACAGGGACGAGAGAGAGAGAGACCAAGAAGAGGGGCGAGGAAAAGTGAGAAGAGCTACGCCAGGTTCCATGGAGGTCGAATAGAAGGAAGAAAGCCCAGGCCTAAGAACAACCCGGCACATGGCCACCGGACGTCATCACCGCTGAGAGGTGCGCCACTTCGCTGACTGCTGCAGGCCCCCCCCCTGCACCTTCTGCTTTTCATCCAGAGAGACCGGAGAGTTGCGCGCACCAGCGCGACTCTCCATGCAAGAGTATTTTCTTTTTGCGGTGATCGTTTTTACTTTCTTCCGCTGGGAAGCGCAAGTTCAACGAGTACCGTTCCACACAGCTTCACGGCACGCGCACCCATCGAAAGAGGGGAGTGGGCCTCAAGAGCAAAGAACACAGGCCAAAAGAGAACGATAGCGCAGCGCAAGTGCGGCAGGAAGCAAACACCATGTCGAAGGGAAGAAAAAGTGCAGCGTTCACATGCGCGTTGGTGAACCGGTGGTGCTGCTGCGGCTTTCTCGCTCTGACACGATTACAGATTCGCCCACGCGCTATGCCGCCGACAGCACGGCCGTGTGAATTTTTCTTTGCACGAACTTGCTGTCCTGGTGTGAAATTTTTTCTGCTTCGCTTCGCACCTCTTTCCTCGGCTTCCTCATCTACTTACTTGAGATCTCGAGCTCCTGTAGCCGGTTCAAAATGACCGGCCGCGAGACCTCCTGGATCTCGCCACCCATAATCATTTCGTCGATGATCATGAAGACCTTGTGGAAGTTGAAGATCAAGTCCAGCTCGCACACATCCTTGAAGAACATATCCAGCACCTCGACAAGTAGGTGGATCAGCTCCACGTACATCAAGTCGTTGTCCTCCTGGTCGATGCCGAGGATGAAGAAGAGTCCGGCGTAGCGGCGGTAGACGAGCTTGATGCTCTCGTAAGACACAAAGTTTGTCGCGCGCGTATCGCGCGTGTTCACAATAACGTGGACCTGACGCTTGATCTGCGCCTGGCCGGCATCGTCGACCGGGATGTAAAACTTGGCCAGTCGGGTCTTGCCCATGCGGTTCTGCAAGAGGATAAAGTGGATCATTGCGCTGGAGGCGAGTACTCCTCTGGATGACGTGGCAGCTCTTGTTGTGATGATCTCCGCACGTGCCTATGGTTCTGTTGATTTGTTTGTCCTCGCACCACCACGGCGATTCGCGTGCGAGTAAACCAAAGAAAAAGAGAAAAAGAAATGCGTGGGAGAGGGTCTCGTTTCTCCTCGGTTCCAGCTTTTCCTCTAACGCTGCGCAACTACCAGTTGTTTGCCTTTGGCGTTGCTCTTCTTCTCATGGTTGTGCGCAGGTGTCAACAAGCGACCTGACGCCAGCTGTGGAAGAACACGTGGCGGCGTAAGAAACCCAAGGAAATCGGTAGAAGAGTAGAGGGGGCGCAGAAGGAGCGATGGCTATCGGCGAACAGAGAGAGAGCAAAAGAAGGTGCATGCGGCTGGTTGCATCCGCAAGTGCAGCATGTGGGAGTCGGAGGGGGGGAGGAGGGGCATCCACATACACACAGAAGAATTGCAAAGCGCCTTCCATGGAAGAAGGCAGTGCGGTGCCAAGTCCTCTCATGTAAACACATGGCGCACATCATCTACCGCGCAGTGAGGACGCTCCTTTTTTTTTCTTTTGCCGTATGTACGCTGTCATTTAACACGCTTGCGAGGCTTTCCTAGAAGTGCGCGTGCACCTCGAGTGTGGACGCAGCGTGCACAGAGACTCACCCATCACCTATATGAGTTGCGAGGATTCCCGCAAGATGTCCGTGTTGCGCCATCCCCACGTTCGCGCAAACTAGCTCGTGCGTCAGCTGTGATGCTTATCTGACGTTTCTTTTGGAGCGCCGCGTTATCCCCGTACCCACCCACACACACTGAAGCACAACAAAGAAGAGAATGGGGGAGGGAGGAAATGAACAAGGAAATGAGCGGAGAAAACGATCCGTTGCATAGCCAGACGTCTCGCGTGTTATTGGTGTGTCTCATCTCCACTGCTCATCGACAGCACGGCGGTGAAGGTTTCTTTCGTTTTTTTTAGTGTTTGTGTGTGTGTGTGTGTGCGTGTATGAGAGGAGGAGGTTTCGTGGAAGTCGGCTGTCTTGGTCATCTGCGCCTTGTTTTCCGTTTTTTTTTGTTTGGGGGAGGGGGTCGCACATTGTTCTCTCCACTATTAGCCAGCGCGCATCCGCCGCCTATCGGCCAACGTCTTCTCGCGCAACGCACACTCCATGTCTCTGACGGCCCCACCTCACGCGCGCGTACGCAGCGGTCCTTCTGACCTTTACGCACTACGGCTTGCAGCGGCCCATGTAACGGGGGTACAGGCATGCGTCCTTCACGCTATCGAGGTTCAGCATCCACACCAGCAGACGCTCAACACCGAGGCCAAAGCCGCCGTGCGGGGCACCGCCGTAGCGGCGCTGGTCCGTGTACCAGTAGTACGTGGACGCATCCAGACCCTCGCGCTTGTACGCGTCGAGCAGCTCGTCGTACTTGTACATACGCATCGAGCCACCAAGCACCTCGCCAATGCCGGGCGCCAGGACGTCGACCGACTCCGTCAGCGTCGGGTCATCAGGGTCACGCTGCATGTAAAAAGACTTCATGCTGGCAGGGAAGTGCGTCATAAACACAAACTCGCCCAGCTTGGCCACCATCGCGCGTTCCGGCTGATCAGTGATGTCCTCCCCGAACTCGAAAGGCTTGCCTGTCTCGGTGTTCAAGATGCCGTTCTCGTTGCAGAACTGGATCGCGTCAGCGTAGCGGAGGCGGCGGAAAGGGCGTTTCGGCGTGAACTTGTAGTTGGCGGGGTCGCGCACGTTTCCGTTGGGGTCGATGAGCTGGCTGGGGTTCAGCATGGCAACCAAGTCGCCGACGCGCTCGATGACGGTGCGGATGACGGTGCAGAACATGCCCTCCAGGTGATTCAAAAGATCTTCAAAGGAGCACACGTCGTACTCGGCCTCCAGGTGCGTGAACTCGCTGAGGTGGCGCTTCGTCTTGGACCTCTCCGCGCGGTAGCTCGGCATGCAGCAGTACACGTTGCCCAGCGACGCCGTCACGCTTTCAAGGTAAAGCTGCGACGACTGCGTCAAGTACGCCTTCTCGCCGTAGTACAGGACCTCGAACAGGGTCGAGCCGCCCTCCACCTGCGTCTGCACCAGCGTCGGCGGCGTCACCTCGTAGTACTGGTGCGACCAGAAGTGCTCGCGGAACACGCGCAACAGCTCGTGCCGGACCTTTAGCACAGACGACGCCAGCGTGCCGCGCACCACAACGTGGCGCTGGTCGTACAGTTTGTCAACGGAGCTCTCAGCCGTGATGACCGTCTCAATCGTACCGTCGGAGTCACCAACGACAGCGTACTCGTTCACGTGCAGCTCCATCGGCGGCTGCAGCTCCGACTTCGCTTTCGGCTCGTGACGCAGGGTCCCGCGAATGGCGACGCACGATTCGCGGTGGAAGGGCTCCGTGGAGCCGTCAAAGACGCACTGGATGAAGCCCGTGCCATCGCGCAGCACCACAAAGGACATGCGAGACTGGTGGCGCACGCGGTGGGCCCAACCAACGACGTAGACGCAGGCGCCCTCTTTGTGCGACGGCAGCTCGCCAATTGGGGAGCGCGGTAGCCCCTGCGCAACATCCTTGAAGTTCGAGTTCTGCCGGCACGACTCTACCTCCTTCTTCGGCATAGCAGCGGCTTCCTTCTTCGCGGCTGCCGGCTTCGCCTCCACGATAACGTCCTTGATCAACCCCGGAACCTGCCTCTCCAGCGCCGCGCGCACGTGCTCCACGTCGGCCCAGCGCAGGGCCGCCACACGGCGCATCTGGCCAAGCATCATGTTCGGGTTCTTGTCCCACTTCGTCTTGAGCGCGGCCACGTCCTCAGCGACGAGGGCCGCGGCAACTGCCTTCTCCACGTCCTCCCGCGACACCGTCACCCCGACGCCGCACTCCGCCAGCATGGCCGCCGTGTCCACCACATCACTCCCGGCCGCGTTTACAAACCTGATGGCGGCGTCGACCTTCTGCGTGCTGTCGAGTTTGCCGTCAAGGATGAAGGCGGTCACGGGATCGCGGTGCTCAGGCTTCTTCACCTTTGTCCACACGTTGAACAGCATGACCTTCTGCTCACGAGGAGAAGCTTCATCGATGCTGTGCTGCGCGAAGAAGGCCAGCACATCGGCAACGCGTTCCGGCTTGCTGGACAGGTCTTTGGCGCCCCTGTCGTCAAGGCCAACAACAGCTTTGAGCTGCGCAACGGCAGCGGTGCGCTGCTGCTCGTTCTCCATGGTGCGTTCTGATTCCGCCCGTGGGCCTTTCGAGCCCGATGCCTTAAAGAGTAACACGGAGTGTAGCTGAATAGCTATTGTTCTGCAGGGCGTGTGCAGCGGCAGACGCGGTGATCGGTGGTGGTGGTGAGGGGGCAGGGTCCGACGGTGACGCAGCAGGCAGAGCGGCAACGCCAGAGAGAAGAAAGGGCAGCGGGAGAGAGTAGTGCAAGAGGACCAGTGTTGACGAAGAGAAGACGGAAGAGACGAGGCGGCCGTCAGAACTAGCGCTGATGAGGAAGATGCGCAGGTGCCCGTGCGCAAACCTCGATCACGCCACGGCAAGGAGGTCGCCGGTAGTGGTGGCTCTAAAGAGACGGGTACCAGAACTGAGCAACTGAGCTCTGTGAACCCGCGACCGGGTGCAAGAGGCGGTGACGTCGTTGCAAAAGAGGGCGCCTCGTCCACCGCCGGCCGGACACTACTTGCCATCATCGGGGAAGCAAGCGCATGCGGCTTTTCCGTGATCATCGCCAGATTCACCTGTATTGTCGTCTGCCAGCCCGGCGCCTCCTTTTCGGGCATCGTCAGCTTCGCCACCACCCACAACGCCCGCCACATGCCCACAGAAAACATCCGCTGTCTCGCAGCGTGGTGCATTCGCAGCCTCGCCAAGGCCTTGGCATGCATTCGTCGCAAGCAGCTTACACGTGCCCGATGTGCCGCAGTCTGAAATGTGTGTCGGTGGGGAAGCGAGGGGAGGGAGATGGGCACTCGTGTGGCTGGAAACGTTTTTGTAGCCTTTTCCCGTGAACCACGTTCTCACCTTCCACCGCGCTCTTCCACTAGAGCGCACACAGGGTGAGAACAGCGCGAAATTAGAACTCAGAAGAAAAAAAGACAGCTGGAAGGGGTCGACCTCCGTCAGCCGTGCTTGATCCACTTGTTGCGTCGCCCCTCTCCCCGCACCCGTCCCTCGGTGGCAACAACGCGAGAAAGCGAGACGGTTTGCATCACAAGGCAAAAAAAAATATGTGTGTGCACATATATGTACATATATATATATATGTATGTATTGAACAGCAGTGCAGTGGGAAAGAAGTGTCTGCCGGAGAACAGTGCATTAACACAAGCGCGCCCTCACAGCGGATTACGCGGGAGGACGGGGGAAGGGAGCCTTGAGCGCCCCAAAAACATCAACCGTAGGAGCCCGCGCACCCTCAAAGGGGCACATGGGAACAGGTCCCTCTGCCTTGACCGATCACGCTTGACAAACCCTTCCGGTGATTCGCGCCTTCGCGTAAAAAGCCGGAAAGAGACTGTCCCCACCCCCCCACCCCGCGGCATCTTGCAGCAAGCGGCGTTGAACGAAGAAGCAACAGCGTGGGAAGAGGGGGTGGGGTCACCGTGAATACCCGCCTCTCCATTCCTCTTTTCGACACTATCTTTGGTGTCTAGAGCATCTCCACACCCCCATTTGATGACGCTGTACATCAGCCGCTTTTGCGTAGACGCAACACGGAGCCCGCAGATAACGCACACATCGCCCGACTGCCCACACCTCGGCAAGCGCACACGCGCATGGAAGTGGGAGAGCGAAAAAGGGAAAGACGCGTCGGCAAATTCCAAAGGGAGAAGCGAAACGGAAAGGCGAAAGCGACGCGCACACAAGTGCACGAATGTCATGGGAGCCGGGCACCAACAACACACATGCATGTACAATGTGCGAGCAAAGGCAAAACCTGCATTTCGCTGCGCTTTCCTATCCTCCTGAAGTCTGCCCTCTCACCAGATTCTTTACGCATAGCAACTCTTCGAGGGGATCATGAGAGCAGCTCCGGCCGGTCGTAGCGTGGGTACGACGTCCAGTCGAGCGCCGTCGTCCCGTTCATCACACGCCTACACGCAGCTTCCAGATGGGCAAGCTGGAGCTCGCGCTGCGCCACCAGGATACTCTGCATTGCCTGGGCCATCTCCTGTCGCTCGCCAAGTTCCCATTCCTGCAAGTCGGCACGGTTCTCCCACTCCCACAGCCTCAGCTGATTCTCTTCGGCATTGACAGTCCCGACTGCCGCAGTGAGGCTGCCATTGAGGGCCTCCGTCGATTGGACCACAGGCAGCACAGACACCGTTGTTCCTGCCCTGTACCGATAGGTGTACCGCGTAGGACGCGGCTCCGTAGGGCCTGCATTGTTGCTTTTTCGTGCGTCCTCTCGCCACCACTCTACCGCCAACTCGTCAGCACACACGATGCTGAGCTCCGCCCACTCGTTATTCTCCAGCGCACATATTGAGCCGCGCCTGTATCGCTCTTCTCGTAGCAGCGCGCAGCGCTGACCGTACTGACGCTGCTTCTCGGAGCCTTGTGCTGCCAAGCTGGAGCAGGACAGGGTTGTGATTGATGACCCTGCGCGCCCATGGTAAGTGTGGTGGATGTGAGACATGCTTGATGCCCTCCCCCTCCTCCAGCCACCTCGAACATAGTGAAAGAATCGTGCAGCGGAGACCACGCGCTCGGCGAAGCCGCGGTGAAATGCACGCACAAAAGAAGAAAAAAAGGAAGGACGAGAAGGTGAAAGATGAGGGGTAAGGCAAGAGAGAGCATGGGTCGAACCAATCGACGGTGACCCAAAGCATCAAGAGACGGACAGCGGCGTATTGGTGTGTGCGCCGGGCCGCCAGCCTTCCGATGATACCGAGAAGAAGAAAAAGAAAGACACGCCGACACTTTCACGCGTCAGAGAAGCCATGCGTCCGGAAACGCACTCGTGTTTCGCATTACTTTCACGTGTTTTGGTGTTGCGCGTCCTTGTTGCGTGTCTGCCCCGCTCTTTGGGCCGTGGCGAGAGGGAGGGGGTGTGTAACGGTCACCCAAAACAAAGCCACAGGCGCGCAGACGCAGCGGAGGGAGGGGTCCGGTAAGTCAGCATCACAAGTAGATAACTGCGCGGGTGCCATCACTAAAGGAAGGGGGGCGATAAGCACAAAATATGCCAGCGTGCAGCAAGACAGAACTAACAACCACGCACACAAGAGAGGCGCAGAGCGACGGGGGGAGGGCAGGGGCAACTGCCTCTACAGAACATAGAGAGAGGAAGAGAAGGAACGGCAACCAGACGAGGGGGCAGGCGCGGACCTCGGACTCTCAAAGGCCGTTCCCCACCTGCATCGATTCCATCGCAAACCAGAGGCACAGATAGGAGCAAAGAGGGCAAAAGATGAGCCGACAGGCGAAAAATGGACGAAATCAGACAAGAAACCCGAAAACAACAACGAAAGAAGAGCACGCGAGAAATGAGCTGGCTGGAAACATCACGACAGCACGCCGACGCGCGATTGCACACACACACACACACACATACACACAGAAAGGGGGAGCGCGGGAAGCATTACGGCGACAGTGCAAGTGGTTGAGGGAGCGGTGCGCAGCCAGCGCGCTCACAAGGTGTGAGTAAACGAGAAAGAAAAGTAGACATAAACAAGTGCGCGTACTCTCGAGAACAACAGGGGACGTGATACAGGCATAGCGATGAGTCTAAAGGCGGTGGAGAACAACAGAAGAGAGGGGGCGGCGCCAGTGTACCGACAAGCACACAAAGAAGACACCGTGCACGTGTGTGGGGATGCGATAGACCGCGCGCAGCATTGCTTTCTTTCGGCGGGTCCATTCGGCCATACAGCACGAGCCAGGCTCCAGAGGAGCCTCGGCCCGTCACAAGCCCCCCCCCATCGCGCAGTGCGAAGCATCCCTAGAAACATGTGTTGCATCGATGGGCCAGCTCAGCCATGCGAGAGCACGGCCACCCCCCGCTCTGCTCGTCGCCTCAAACTCTACCCGCCCCATCATGCAGGTCCCCACCTCTGGTGCATCCCTCGCGAGGTGGCTCGGGCTCCCCCCACCACACCAGTGGGCAGCGTGAGGGCCGGGGGGCGGGATGCGTTTCCAGTCGCGCCGACACCCTGCGTCCTCATAGGGTTCGCACAAGCTGTGCGTACTGGCGCAGGTCGCTCCGACGCCACGCCGTCCAGGACATCACCGCCGACACCAGCAGCGATGCATCCCTTTGACTTTTCCACGTCGTAGGCACGCGACCCTATTACCACCAGAAGTGGTCTGGCATCTGGCAGGGATAGGGAGGAGGGGCTGCTTGGCTCACCCACGCAGAGTTGGGTAGTGGACCCTGTGAAACCGCGCACTATGAGGTGTTCCCCCCTCCCCCGTTATCGGGGTCTAAGCACAATACTTGACAACAAAAACGAAGGGCGAGCCGGAAAGCCATGAAAGAGAGCCGCGGACCGTGCTGGTGTCTGAAGTCACGTTGATGATGATACTCGGCTATCAAGTCGTCGCCAGTTTTTGTTGTTGTTTTAGCGATTGCGAAGAAGATATTTAGTATGCGTCTCAGAGAAAAAGAAGTGCAGAGGGAGGTGGGTGCTGCCACACACACACACACGCATGAACGGAAGCATCGCACGAAGAGCAGCAGTTGAATTATTCCTCTCGCCTCATTCTCTGCTCGGGTGCGCACACCCAGGAGTATCGGCCGTACATGTTCCAGTTTCTCGGCACACTCACACGCCCCCCGCCCTCCTCAACAGGGTCTCTCATTCGCGTTCGGTTGTGGCACCGAAGAGAGCAGCTCGCGGGTGCGCTCTCGCAGCGAGAGACTGCTTAATACGGCAGAGCTGGTGTTGTCAAAGGACGCATTCGAGCCACTCATGACGGAGGTGTCGTCCAATGGCGAGAATGGAATGCCACCTCTGTCACTAGCCTTCATCTCCGAGAGGCGAGTGCGTGCTTTCTCCAGCTCTTCCTTCATCTTCGAGGCACGGGCGCGGTCGAGGAACGTCGCCTCCTGCACCGCATGCAGCTTCGCCGTCAGCACAGCGCACTGCTTTTCTGTCGCGGAGGTCCGCTGCATAGCGGCGGCCTGCTCCAGCAGCAGCTGGTTGAGTTTGCGCTCGAGAGCCGCCACGGCGTGGTGAGTCTCGGAGGAGTGCGAAGAGCGTGGCGTGAGGTCGGCAGAGCGGGGAGTCGTTGACGCGCTCAGGCGGCCGCTGGTGCTGTTTGTGTTGCCGCGAGACGCGTTCAAAGTGGCACTATCCTTGGGCTTCTTCTGAGCAGCTGCGGCAGGCGAGAGGACGAGGGGTAGTGGAAGGCCGGCGTCGGTGTACGCATCCTCTTGAGACTTCTCGGCTGGCAGCATGCTGTGGTTGTCACCAAGAGGCACGCCCGTCCTCAGCAATGGTGTGGAAGTGTGGGACGCTGCCGCTGTCGGTAGCGGCACGTCCAAGTGCTTCTCCACGGGGACGGTATTCGCCTCGGCCGGGCTCGGCTGTGAGTGGATGGTCACAGAGGACTCCGTGCTAGAGCCGACCCCGCGGCCGCGCAGCATGTTGAGGCGTGTGACGAGCACATCCAAGTACTTCTGCCGCTCCGCCATGAGCTCCTGCTCCACCGCCGTCTTCTTACGCGCCATGTCGAGCAGTTTTCGCTGCAGGTTCATCAAGAGATACTCTTGCCGCTCCTCCAATGCATTCTCGACCTCTGTTTGCTGACTGCGCATCTCCTTGATCCGCCTGCTCAGCGACTCTGTCTCGCTCTCCTCTTCCTTCAACAAAGTCTGGTATCGCTGCACCTCTTTTTCGGCGCCATCGAGGCGGCGGAACAGCTGGTTCGACACCTGCTCCTCCTTCATCTCAGCGTTCAGCACCGCGCGGACCGACTCCTCGCGCAGAGTCTCGATCTTCCTGATAAGATGCGACTCCTCCACCGTCAAAGAGTAGCTAGTGCTCTTGAGCGACACGTACTCGCGCCGCAGTCGCTCCATGGACATCTCATGCACCGGCGCCGGTGTGTCGCTGCGAGAGGCGGCCATCGTTGACATGACTCGTAGCCCAGCGAAAATGGTCGAGGGAGAAGGAGTCTAGGAATTCGCAATAAAAAAGGATCCCACCGGCAGCAAGCTGAAGGAAAAGTAAAAAGAAAAAAACGTGTAGCACTCAAGGGCGGTAGCAGAGCTGAGATAGGGGAGGGGGAGGAGGGTGACCGCAAAAAACCGTGGCGCAGACAGAAACAGGAGAAGAGGCAAAAACAAAAAAAAGAGACTTGGTATCAACCAGAACAAAAAATAATAATAAGACTAGAAAGTGCACGTGCTCATTACAGCGTTGCGTTGCAGTGTATGTAACGTGCACATAAGCGAACGTGCGACAGCGTTACCGCGAACTGTGCATGTGTATGTGCGTTCCTTTTCCTTGTGTGTGTGAGCGACTGTGTTCGCGTGCGCCTTGGACTGCCGTTTGCAGTTGCTGTCTATACGTGGGGATCGTGAGATGGTGAAAAGAGCATAAACAACGCAAGAAGGAAAAAGACACTTCAATATAAGAGGTGGGGAGACACTTGTGTTACGTTCTCTGTTTTTTTTTTTGGAGAAGGTTCCTTATCCACGCCTTGTCAGTTTTACATGTGCTGGTGAGCTTGTTGCGGTGGTTTTTCCTGTTTTTTTTTTTGTTGGGGGCGGTTTCTTTTTTGAGGGGAGGGCTTGCGCGAAGCGCCTCTCATGCACGCCCCCTGTAGCTCGCAGACCGACGGATACAAGAATGGCAAACACAGAACGCAAAGAAGCACACGTAGGTGACGACAGAAAGACAGCTTCGAAGAGGAGGGCGAGAGCACGCGACAAGAAGAGAGTCCACCCTTTAAATCGGCACCAGATGATGGAGAGGACGATGGCAGGCAAACTAAAAAGGACGGGATATGGAGGAGGGCGGTCGCTTATCTAATCCTGTGGGTTTCTGTTTTTTTTTTTGTTGTGCAGCAAGCACCCGAAAAATGAGAGCGAGAGAGTGCGAGAGAGCAGCGGATATCTAGCAACCGAGACAAGCATGAGAGGGCGGTGTTACGCGTTTTATTCAGAGGTCCACAGGGTTGTCAGTTTTTTTTTTGCGTGAGCGCGTGAAAGGGAAGCAAAGCCGCACAGTGGAAAGGCGAGACGAAGAAGGGGAAAAAAAAATGTAACAGTCAACGGGAATGAGAAAAAGTGGGCAACGTCTAGTAAGATAAGACTAGCACGACTTGCACGCCATAAAAGCCCTTGTCGCACGTCCGCCCATCCCTTCCCTTTTAGTCCGCGCACGTCGTGCAAACACCCCTCGCCTAGTAAAGCATGTGTTTTACTCGCGTCGGTGAGGGGCAGAAGAGGGCTACTACCCATTTGCTGCGCACAAGTGAGCGCGTGGCCTCTTCTGGCAGCAGCAGCAGCATCAGCAGCTTTAGGCGATGAAAAGACGATGCGCATTTCCTTTTTGTTTGCTTGTTGGTTGCAGTTGTAGCTTAGTTGCAGCCTCAGCACCTCTCCGTGCCCTTCGCTTCCGGCATAATGCAACTTCGATAAGCATCATCTATGGCAGTGCAAAATTAGATTCGAACGCACGACATCCTATCACGCGCCGGGTGAACGAAAGCTGGAAAGTCCCGTTAATGCACGAGTAAGGAACGGGAAGGCCGGAAGCGCGGAAGGGGAGCGGACCTTCCGGAGCAACGCCCTAGGGTGCTCTATTTGTTGGTGTGTGTGTGTGTGTCTCTGTCTGTCTGCGCCTCGCTTCCTCTCTGTCATCAGCCCCTCTCCATAAAAAACATGGAGGAGGAGCGCAGCAGCAGCTCATGACGTCTCGGGCATTCGGGTGTCTTGTGCGCCCTCTTCTTCAAAAACGCAGGGTTGCCTGGCGCAAACCAGCCCCGGGCTGCGGGTGAACAGCCGATCGGTGCGCGGCTGCACCGAGGACGCCCACGTGCGCCGTCTTGGACCGCGCCGACGCCGGCGGTGATTCGCCGAGGTTCTGCAGCGCATTCCTCCCTGGGCATCCGTGCGCGGATCGGCTGCGCACGGACGGGTCTCCGTGTCGCCTCGTGCCGCTACTGCTGCCCGGGATCGCGGCCGAGTGTGCGCTGCTGCCAATCACGATCGAGTTTCCAGCCCCGAGCGCGTTGGAGGAAGAGGCGGCCACTGGCGGCAACACCTCCGCCAAGAAAGAAAAGCGGTCGAGCAACTGCGCCACGCGGGCGATATCCTCATAGGTGACAGTTTTGCGATGTCGCTTGGTTGCTTCTCCCGCTGCCATAGCTACAAGATCACGCGTCAGGAGCGCCACCGCCTCAGACACCGCCGATATGGCATCCTTTGAGATGATGGAGGAGCTGCCCTCGTACTTGAGCAGCTCCTTTACACGGCTGTGCGCGAAGGCGTTTACGTAGTTGGGAACGGCGCTCGCGCCACGGCGGCGCGTGCCCGAGCGCGTCTGTGGCGGGGCATCGGTGTTGTCAGCCTCTTCCTCGTCGTATTCGTCAGCGTCATGCTCGTCCTCTTCGCGCCAGTCGTCGACATCCTCGGCATCCATTTCCGTAAGAAATGGGTCTAGACCACTGCCGGCGTTCGCCTGTGCCTCTTCATCGGGAGAGGCAGAAGATTGCATAGGCAGGCCGTGACTCGCACGCAGTGCGACACCCTCAACTGTGTCGTCCTCGATGGCTTGTGCGGCTGAACGCTCGCCGCTGTCCCACGCCTGACTTCCGCTGCCGCCAAGCTGCCTTGAAAGGGGTAGAGCATGGTCCTCTTCAGCGGCGCCGTCGGCTTCGCCGACCTGCGACGCTAGCGATGACGAAAGCGGTGAGGTGGACGGCGCATATGTAGCCAAGCGCGGCACAAGATAGGAAGCCAGCTCCTCCTCTCCCTCGTCCGGGTCCAGCGTCGATCCAAGGGTGCCGCCGTACGCAACCCCGTCCATGTCGCCCTCAGCGGACATCTTCTTCTATGAATAGGTGGGATAGATCGATGCTCACCAGAAAAGGGAAGGGTGGCGTGCACCTCAGGGGTTCGCCCGTGTGCAGTGGAGTTCACCTCTGGCAGAGTGCCTGCATCGTGAACGTAACAACGTCGATTGAGGGAGCACATGGTGAAGCAGAACAAGTTGAAAGCGAAAAGGAGGAAAGGGTGCAATAGATGAACTAAGAGATGAAGAGGTCGGAAGTCGTGTCTACCACACTCCTCCATGCGCGCCTCCGCCCCGACCACCTACCTATCTTCCCGCGTCGCGACCTGTGGAGCAAGAAGGTTCAACGGGCTATTCTGCCCAGTACGTGCGGTACGCACGCACTGGGTGAGGGGAAAAGGGGGGGAACGAAAGAGGAAAGACCTTCCAGCGCGCGCACTCGGGGCTGTAATAGCCTCCGGCGCCAGCGTGATACGGAACGTCTGTGGAGGCGCGAACACGAACACACATCGGAGAGGGAGTGCCCACAGAAGGGGGCGGAGTGGGAAAGGCGCACCACGAAGTCCCACAAGCGAAAACGAGCGAGAGCCTCTCCCGCCACCGCCACAGACGCCGCGTTTCGTGCGTGCTGGATTGCGTCGGTGCCGGTAATGGTCCGTAGGAGTATTCGCCCGATGCTGTTCTTATCAAGCGGTTGGGCTGTTTGTATGGCGCCGTCTCCCGCACCTGGTCATGTTCCACAGTTACGTGCACCCCGCGTAGAAGGGAGAAGACTGAAAAGACGAGAGAAGAGAGAACACAAGAAGAGCATGCGCGGACGGGAGAAAAAGCAAGCAAGAAGGGAGGGCACAACACCAACATCCGCACACAGACAGAGAGGGAAAGAGAGAGAGTCCACTACAACAAGGCGCTTCGACCAAGCAAGAGAGAGGAAAAACGTTCGAAAACAAGAACAGCAACAACACAAAAAGACTATTCGAGGGACGATACACTGTGCGAAGAAGCACACCTTCATTGGCACATACACATACACCTACCAGCCACCTGAGCGTATATATATATATATACATATATGTATATCACCCACGCTCCGGAGAGGAGAGAATCACACGCCAGCACAAAGACGACGCACGCAAAGAAGAAAAAGACAAAACTCGCACGAACGTTCACAAGCGTGCACAGACACACACATAGAGAAGGCCGCCCCTCAAGATGATGACGGCACAGGTGTCCATCTTCGTTCGGAGCACAGCTGTGCAAGACAGTCGGAAGCGCACACGCGCGTTGAGCAGTACACACCACATCGGATATACATATATATATCATGCAAGCAAGGGACAGAGCGAGCAGAGAAAAGTGAGTGGCACGAGAAGCAGAGATATGAGAAGAGAAAACAAAACAATCGTTGAGCATTCACACCAGGAGCCAGCAAGAACCCCGCATCAAGTCATATGACGACAGTATCCGTCAAATATGGTTATCCACTACGCGCGTGACGGGCAGGCAGGAGAGGCGGCAACAATTCCGCTATCAAAGGTCATTCATGTGCATTTCTTTACTCGCGAATTGTTAGTTCGCTTATGCCGATGCTGCGAAGAGACGAAAACAAAAAGGCGTCCACCACGTTTAGGCAAAGAAACAAAAAGGAGAACATAACACACACACACACGTATGAAAAGGGGGAAAGGGGAGGTGAGGTTGAGCAGGCCTGCCCAGGGGGTACTCATGTTATTCAAAAGCAGTCTCACTCACCACTGCGCATGTCCGACGCGTATCCCCTTGCCCACATGAACGCGACGGCGCACCGCCACTACACGCATGCACGATCCTCGGCTGCAGCAGGAGAACAAAGCACAGGCATACGATAGTCGCAGTGTTTTTCTTTTTTAGTCAGAATGATGGAAGGACGGCATCCAAAACATTCAGCGAAAAAAAAAAACAAAAGCCGCGAAGGCAGTGATGAGTAGAGTCCTTCAACAGCACGTCTGATATGTCACTTGTTGTGAGTTCCTTTCTTTTTTTCGCTTCTATCCCTCTTAGTCTCGCTTGGACGCCCATCTTTCTTCAGTTGCATTACCGACGACGCTTCTCTTCACAACCACAAAGTCTCGGTTAAAGCAGAGAACAGCACACGCACACACACAGAGAGAGAAAAAGAAGAGGAAGACAACAAGAGGGAGCGCCAGCGCTGCAGGGCGCGTTCGTTTTGATAGGGGGCGTACGTGGGACCCCCACAAGATGTGCGGCTGTTTCACAACATACGCACACGCACACCACAAAACAAGAGGAAGAGAGAATGACTGAGGGCGAATTCTCAGGTGCAACAAGCACGACGACGAACAACACACAAACATACAAAAAAAAGGGAAAGAAGCACAATCAGCTTATCAGAGGGAGGAGGGCCATAAGAGAGGGAGAAAAAATGGAGAACAGCGGTCGAGCAGGAAGTGATACAGAGAAAGAACAAAAAAAAAGCATGCGCTGTACTTGTCGGTGGAAAGAAGGACAAACAACAACAAAAAAAAAACTTTCGCGCGTACTGATGAAAAAGGGGAAGTGGTGGTGCAGGAGGAGGTGGAGGTGGAGATTAGGAATAGAAAAGACAAAACGAAGGCAAGAAAGGAGCACAGCGCATGATGATTTTTTTTTCTGGCGATCGCTAAGCGTTGCTGGCTTGTCTGCGCCTCGTAGAAAGAGAGAGAAGTGGAGAAACCAGAAGAAAGGTGGAGCGGTTCGCGTATCCTGCAGCACCCGACCTAGCAGCGGTGTCGCAGGAGAGACAGAGGGGTCGGCGGTGAAAGAGAGACAGAGGAGTATTGAACGTAAAAGGACAATCACGCGATGAAAAAGAAAGCATTCAAGCGATGACGAAGGCTCAGGCCTGTGAGTAAAACACAACGAGCGAATCCACATGGAGAGTCAAAGAAATCAAAGAGAATGACGGAAGACGGAATAAGGATCAGAGAAGCGTCCAGGAAACGGAGAACTGCATCCGCATCCACGGTGCGCAAGTAATCTTAACGAGAAGGCAAAGAAAAAGAAAAGCGCCCACTACATTATAGTGACAACGCAAAAAAATGGGGTGCATAGTCGAAAGGAAGATGGTGGAGCATTACAGAAACAACATAAAAAGGCTTGCAGAGCAAACAACGAGTGACGGAACGGACGCTCCGTCGCACCGCGTACTGTCGCGTTGACGTTCATTCCTTCGCACAGGGACTCCGGACAATTTTTTTTTTCGTTGTGCCGTGTTTTCCGCTGGTTCAAAACTCCTTCATGCGCTTTCCCTTTAGCCCGTGCGCATGATTTCAGACCTTACTAAACTCACCGTTTTTATAGAGAGAGATTTTCATCTCGTGATGCCGGGCGTGGGGTAGGCGCGCAGAGTCTGCTTCGCGACTCTCATTCGGCCCGCGTTCACGAAAGAGAGATTCTGCATGTGCTTGGGCTGCACCGAAGCGCGTGGTTTTCTCTGCATCTCTCCTCCTCGTTTCTTTTTCACTACAACGCTCTTCTTGGTTTGCATCAAGTCGAGCCGCTTCAGCTTACCTCGACTGAACTTAGCGGCGTTCATAGACAAAAAACGATGGCGGGCTGTTCGGTCAGTCGGCTGCGGAGAAGGGCAGATGTCGAAGAGACGCAAGAAGGAGGAGATGCAACAAAAAAGAAATCCACTAGCGTCGGCAGAGAGAAAAAAACAGGCCGGCGATGCGGAATAGTTGCGCAGGGGCAGCGCAACAGGGAAGCAGGAGAATCTGTACAAGAAACGAGGAGAGCAGCCGGGGGCCGTAAAACGAAGATGAGCGCAGACTCAAGAATGGGCGCGCTTGCTTGTTGCATCACGTGCGACGTGGCGATTAAGGAGATAAAACGAGAAACAACTCACGAAGAGAGCTGTGAAAACACAATGACGGACATATCGAACATGAACGTCGCGTTTGCTGCCAACTTTGCGCTGTGGGCTCTCCTCTCTTTTTCCATCCTCAGATGTCACAGATTGAAGTTGCTGATTCCCAATCTGCACGGCATCCGTCGCCGACCCAAGGCGAACAGCCATCAAAACACTACAAACGAGGAGGCCTCTCATCCGTCGCTGCGGGGTCGTCGGCCCTCATTCTCAGCTTCTCTGTTCGGCTCTGTTCCTCTCACAGGAAGGGATGTCGACCGACGCAAAGAAAGGGGGCTAACCTGCTAGCCTCTCTATCTTCATGAAACATATTCATTGCGTATTGGGACTCCCTTTCTTTCGTGCTTCCCCACGGGCTCTCCAGAACTCCCCATGAACTACTCGAAAAGTAGAAAAAAAAAAACGAAAAGGCATTAAGACAGCGAGAGCGTGGAGGGATCTGAGGAGGAGGAGGCACACAAAGGGGCAATCAGGTGATTATGTGTCTCTCTGTCGGTGTCGTCCGTGCACGCACGTGTACAGCAAAGAACAACAGAGGCGGTATACATGTATATATAGAGCTTGAAATCAGGCGGGAGAAAAAAGCGGAAGAGGGGAAGCAAGGGGTCATCAGCACGGGAGCCTTGACCTTCATCCTCGGCCCTGCCGAGTACACAGAAAAGGAGCACACGACACACAAAGAAGGCGCGAAGCAGCACACCCAAGAACGAGGCGGGCGCAAGCAACGAAGAGGAAAAAAAAAACATTACCGAGCAACAGCAGCAACGGCGAAGCGCAAACTGCACACACGCGCTGAACAATATCAACAACACGAACATAAAAGAAAAAAAACGATCGAAAAAAAAACTTCACACAGACATGCACGAATAATAATAATGAAAAAAAAAACATTTTATCTATATACATGGCATAAACATGTTACGCGCAAGCACACGCGCAACAACAACCAAAGGCAAGAGACAGAACAGAAGAGAGCGAAACCGGAAAAAAAAAGAAGGGATACAAGTGCAGCGGCTGCGCGGCGGAGGATGGCCCAAAGCCTCTTCCGTTCACTGTTTGCCTGCGTCAGTGTTCGTGTACGGGTGCAAAGAGAGAGAGTCGCACGGCGGGTGGAGACCAACATGAAATGGTCCACACATATGACCAAGCAACAAGCCATCACATCATGCAAACGTCCACGCACGCACATCACAACCAAGACAAAGGCAACAAAAGCACAAGGCTGCGAGGGCACGAAGATGAACACACAACTGAGCTCAGCATCCACGCATGCCGGGCAAAAAAAAAGAAGCTGCAGGCTAAAAACCAACCACAGCGCATCTGATTCCACCACAGCCGATACAAAAACATTTCCTCTGATGCCTGGTACCCGCACACACGAAACCAGAAAACAAAACCACCGTTCAATCCAGATGTCACCGCCGAGCACATACACACATATACCTCACAAACCGCATCCATTTCTGACACGCCTTTAAGCGGAAAAAAAAAACTAAAAAAAAAAGAGCAGGCGAAAACGCACCAACGCAAAGCGAAAAGAGGACAACGTTTTCCAGTAGAGACCGCTCGGCCACGAAAAAAAAAAAGCAAAACACGTACGCATGCACCCGTACTTCGCCTACCCCTGCCGCGCCACGGCTACGCCCTCGTCGTCAAGGGCGAGCCGCCCTGCCGTTGCATCGGGGCGCGTGCCTAATGACCTCTCCCTCTCCTTCCTCGCCCCTTCCTCGCATGCGTGCCGTGTCATCGGCGCCACGCGGGCCCGGGTGTGGACGACACGGCGTCATCCACGCGGGCCGCGCCCACGCTCCGGCTCGAGGGCAGGAAGCGGCGGCGTCTGCCGTGCGGGCAGCAGGGGATGCTCTTCTATGTGCGTGCCGGGTGGGCTCAAGGAGGACGCTGCCCAGACTCAGCCCAGGGCCCTCCGAGACCCTGCGCACTCTCCCTGCATGCCATGCTTCGCCCTCACCCGCTTCAGGCCGCGGCATGCCGCAGCGCGGCGCGGCGTCTCTCCACACGGGAGTCTGGAGGACTCGATGGTGCAGACCGGTGCTGTCCTCCCCCACGCTTCCGGCACCTGTGCAGCATCAGCCCACCCCGGTCGGACGCAGAAGATGCCGCATATTCCGCTCACACGCAGCCGGGGGCTGAGCCCTGCCCACCTCCCGCACACCTTGCTCGGAGTGCGGCACACCGTGCCAGCTGCCCACCGACAGCGCCTGCGCACAGCGCTCGCACTTGTGCATACCTTGGAAGGGGGAGGGGCCTGCTTCAGCGCGGCATCGTTGCCCGTGGGAGCGCGCTGTCCACATCGTCCCTTTCCGCCGATGCAGCGGGGGGTGGGCGCGTGCCTGGACCGCATGCCCGCATGTGCCGCGGCAGGGTGGCACGCTGCTGTGAGTCGGGGGCAGCAAAGGGCACCCCACCTGGTCCTCGACCCGCACCTCTTTCACAGGCGTGGCTGCGTCAAGCGGAAGGGGCCACCCCAAGAGCCCCGCCGATACGCATGCGCCCGCGCACACAGAGCGCTCACAGCCCGCCGTTCCCAGGTCAGGGGACGGAGGATGTGGGGAGCAGCGATATACACACGACGGCGGAGGCCCGTGCAGCGCGAGTGAGGTGCGTGCAATGGCATCCCTGCGCGCAACACCATTGCGTGAAACGCGGTCTGCCTCGAGCGTCGGACGATCCGCGGATCGCGCGTGGCGCACCAGGTCGCACGTTCTCCATGGCAAAAACAGACGCACGCGACCGGCTACAGCGGCGCCGGCACACGTGCCCAGGTCCGTCGCACCAAGCCGTCCTCCACGGTGGCGGCGCCCGTGGCGGGTGCCATGAGGGCGGGAGAGCGACCCCGCAACAAGGGCGACCACACGCGCTTCTCTGCGCCGTGGCTGGTCACGCTACCCTCGCAGCAGGTCCGGCGCCAGCACCACTGCTCCACGCCCCGCACGCGGTCGCGGCACGCAGGGGGATGGGGAGGGAGGTACGCCGCTCCAGAGAAGAGAGGAAGGAGAGTAGGCAAGAAAAAAGGATATCGGAAGAGGAACAAAAATCACACACAAATCAAAAAAAAAGCAGGCGAGGTGTGGGAGAATAGTCCTAAAGTAAGAGGAGGGGGAGGGAGGGATGAGCGGTTGGGAACGTGGAACTGAGGGACGCACAGACATATGACACAAATGAGCGAAAAAAAAAACGGCAGCTCGAGGAAAAGCACGCACTAGGAGGGAAAGAAATCGCCGCGAAGAAGGAAGGCAAACATGAAAAAGGAGAAGACTCGGATGTGCCAGGAAGGAGGCGGTGTGTGACTGTGTATCATCATCGTCGCCATCCGAACGCATACACATACACGCATGCGCGGAGAGCCCAGTTGGGAGTAGTTGTGTGTTCCTCTTTCCTGTGTCTTTACGTCTCTGCTCCGTACACATCTACGTATACAGGTAAGACGATAATAGAAAGGGCGTATCAAAGGGCCCAACGCGCCAGCGTTTGCACGGCGGCGGCAAGGGCTGGAGTCGTGGAGGCCATCAACGTCGCCGACCGATCGAGCAAGTGAGATTCGAAGAGGTAAGCAAGGGCGGCAAAAACAAAATGCAAAAAGAAAAACAACGAAAAGACACCGGTTGCAGCGTGCCTCGCTTACGCCGCAGCCCCTTTTGAAGTGACACGCCGGGCTCTTTCCCAGCCCAGTCAGCACGGTAGCGAAGCGCATGTACATATTTTGTTGTCCACCTTTTGATTGCCCTCCATCAGCGTAGCGCTCGGCATGCTTTCTCTTTTACTTATTTGGACTTCGTCATGCTCGTCCGGCGCACGGGTGCTGCTCGCGCCGCTGAAGTCCACACGCAAAACAAGCGCGTGCAGCACGTGCACGGAAACTTTCAACCTCACGCGCTAGACAAGCGTCGGGGCAAACCACTGAGACTATGGGCACACGCGCATGCCAAGAAAACAGGCGAGGGGGGAGCAAATAGAAAAGAGCATGGCAACACCTATCTTTACGGAAGAAAAAGAAAATGCACTTGCACAAGCGCGGACAGACGCATGCACAGAGGCACAAGCATCATGAAGCAGAGGCGAAGAGGCACACACGCACACACACAAGCGACACTACGAGTGTCTTTTGAAGAGGATGTAGCGCAGTGCGAAGCAAGGGAAAAACGAACGAAAAACAAACAAAAACACGCGTCTTGTAAGGTAGAGGCGGGACCTCAGAATGACCAGCCAGAGGAGAGAAAAAAAAAAGAAGAAAGATGAAGGAACGGCGAGGAATGATGAAAATCGAGACGTGTAGGGCGGCACTCGCTTCCACGCTGCAAAGCCACACAAGACAAAGGGAAGGAGGGGGAGGGGCAAAGAACGCATGCACTTAGAGCGTTCGCGAAGCAGAGAATGTAGAGTCCTAAACAGGAAGAGAAGCAAGTGGGAGAGGCCCTTCAACAAAAGAAGAGCGGTGCGGATGTTGCAGTCGCTTTCTCCTTCGATGATTTCAGGCTGGCTTGAAAGAAAAGAGGCCGGAGGAGGAGGCGAACTAAATACGCAAAGAAAAAAAAAGATTGTAAGACGACGTAACTCGCTCAGCTGCCAACAAAGAGGAAAAGAAGCAAACTGATACGTTCTCTTCGCTGTCGGCTGCTCGGTGCCTATCTGGACGCCTTGGGCTTCAATACGACGGGTGCCTCCGAGGTCTGCTGCTCGTGAAGTCAATGGGTCACCCTCTTCGGCACAGAGGCGGTGTTGCTTTTAGTGGAGGCGCCGCTCAGCGGCGGCTGCACATGCGGCGCACGACGCCGTAGCGAGGTGGAGGTGGGGGGAGACACCAGCGACAGTTTGTACGACCGCCGGAGGTCCTCTCGGCCTTCGCCTTCGCTGTCCGAGGCCTCGGCGATGGTGCCTGGCAACTGAACTGCAGACGGATTCTGCGTCTCGACGACAAACATCTGCGGGTGTTCCTCGGTGGCTTCGGCAGAGTCGTCGTAATCCAGTGGCGCGTCGCCCTCCGATACGACCCCACAGCGGCAGGTGACGGAGTCGCTCATCGGCGCGCCCATGCCCTCTGAGTCGCTGTAGGACATGTCTTCGTTCGCCTCACTCATGTCGTCGCCCATGCCGTTTTCGATGGTGGTCTCCTGCAGAGTGTAGCTGGCGCGAGAGACGAACATGGTGCGATCGCGCTGACGCGGGCGATGGCAGTTGGGGCACATGGTCACCTTCTGCTGCGTCCACGGCAACCGCCACAGGTTCACCGCGCCGCCGTTCGCCGTGAAGCTCCCGCCTGATACCGTTGTTTCGCCGGCCGCAAAGCTGCCGCTGCCCTGTATCTTATCAAAAAGTGAGCGTTGGTTGTGGCGAGAGACACTACCTGCGAGGGCAGCAGTGTGCTGGTGGTGCCGCTCGAGATGGCAGCTCGCGTTGGAGAAAGAGTTAGCCAGACGCGCCGACTTGAAGGAGGCGGGACCCTGCGTCGGCCTCGATTGATTGGCAAAGCTCGAATTGGTCTTGAAAGATGTGGGCACTGGATCGCTGACCACCGTCATGGACACGCTCCGCATCAGCGGGCCACAGTCGTCGTCGTCATCGGAGCTCGCCGCGGTCGACTTGCGCTTGACTTGGACGGAGGCAGAAACCTTGGGGGAGCTGTGGGGCTGTCTGTCCCCAACCTCCACGTCACAGTGCAGCAGTGTTTTCTTCGACTTGCTGCCTGGCGTGAAAATCTTATGTAGAATGTTCATCGTACCTTGTGCGTGTGTGTGGGGGGAAGGGGTAGAGAAAGAACTAACTCAAAAAAAAGCAACTTAGAGTTCTCTTGACAGGCCAACCCACGAATGAGAACAGACAAACCAAAGAAAGGGTTATATTAAGAGCGCTGCCAAGAGAGAGGTGGCAGCAGTGCGGACCCTCTAACCAAGCAGCAGAGGCGGTGGCGGGGAGAGGCTTATCTGTTCGTGCGCGAGTGTTTCTACTTGACTACCACTCTAGACACACAAGAGAAAAGAGAACACGCACACAAAAAGAAAGAAAAAGAAACGGGAGAATGCGCTCCGCCGTCTTGTTTTTTTTTTACCTTTTCAATCTCACAACTGTCCTGTGCGGTGATGAGAAACCCTTTGTAGACAGAAAGCTGGGTCCAGTCACAGCGCTTCGACGAACAAAGGAAGAAGCTCTCGGGGAGGGGGAGGGGTGAACGACACACAGACAGGCAGACACACACACACACAAGAAAAGAATGGTCAGCAGAGAACAAAAATAAAAAAAAGAGTGAAAGTAGAGGCGACCCTGGCCGGTACACACATATACACACCTGCACTCTACCTCGGTCGCTCCGTTTCGAAAGAGCTGCTGCGTGAATAAGGGGAGCCGATGGCGCGGTGAGGGAAAGGGCAGGGGATTTCGGGTGGCTACGAGGACCGAACAAAAGAAATGCGATGGGGTGTAGTGGGAGAAGACCAGAGTACAGGCTTTCTCGCCCTTTCTCTTTCAAGTCTAATCCTACGCGGCTCCGCTACTGGTGCAGTTGCCCACCACGTGGCAACTGAGCACAGAGAAAAAGAAAAAAGCACAGGAAAGGAGAAGAGAGCGCGTCAGAGCAGGGGTTCACGAGCCCGATAGCGATTCTGAAAGACGAAGGTAACGGACCTGTATAAACCTAACACTGAATCGGTGGTGCGCTTTCCTTTGTGGGTGCCAAAGCAGACCGCTCGGGAAAGCGGAGGGACCGAGAGAGCGAGAGAAAGGGACGAGGCAAGCACACAACACAGAAAAACCGGAAAAAAAAAACAGGACACAAAAGACAAAGTCTTCTGACCGAATGTGAAAGGTAAACGCACGCGCTTGCCCCACTCACGTGAGGAGAAGTGGTGCGTGTGTGTGTGTGTGTGTGTGTGTGTGTTTTTGAGGGTGTCGGGGGAGAGAGGGCCACTCCTAACAGCGGTCGGTCTCTTCCACGAGTGCGGTCACTGGTGATGCGAACTGTAAAGCCGTGCAAAGCCGAAACAAACGCACGGAACAACCAAACGAAAAGGAAAGAGCTCCGCTAAGGTGATGTCTGTGTGCTGTGTGTGTGTGCGCGCGCGCATATATCTGATAGGGGGAGGGGAGGCGTGCGTAATCGCGTCAACTCGATTGGGAAAACCGTCTTTGACACACTCGACAGGAGCACGACGAGGTCAAAACCGTACAGCAACAGCGGCGTGTATGAATTAAAAAAGAGAGAGGGCGAGGGCGAGAAAGGCACCACAAAACAGTCCGTCTTCTCCTCCTCCTCATAAACGTATGCGTGGCTGGCGAATGTGTTTGTGTGAGATGCTGTTGATGGTTAGCTTTCGTTGCGCAGGCGACTCCACTCCTAGAAACCAGGAACTATTTGTGCCTCTATCAGCTTTACCAGTGTGTGCGTCGGAGGAGGAGAAGGAGGGGGGGTGTCTCCGCGAATACCTACCGAGGATACCGATGCGAGCAAAGTGGTGGACCACAAAAACGTTGAGTGGTCCAACCCTGAGGACGGCGACGCCGTTCTGTCAAGTTTTACCCCGCGCGCGGTAAGAGGAGCTACAGGGAAAAGATGCACGCGGGGCACAAAAGAAGATTCGGTTAACCCTCGCACCCGATCACCTACAGAGAAAAGGAAGGCACGGGCCGTACTTCACTCTGCAAAGCAGAAAGATATAGAAACTACTAGAATGGCGTCAACACAGAAGAGAAAGAATCCACTTAGCGTGAAAGAAAGCGTCGTAAGATGGAGCAGAGCAACGACCTCTTTTTCTGCGTCCTCGTGTGAGTTTCTCGTTGTCTATTGCGTACTTCAAATGTGGAACCAAGTAGAAACGTGGCAGAGAGGCGGAAAGGAGAGTAAACACGAGAAAGCAAAAACGAAAGGAGGCGGTGCGACAGGAAGGGAGTGAGCTTCGTGTGCCAGATGTGCATATGGTGAGAGTGTATGTAGGCGTCCCCGCGGAAAACAAAAACGCCACGCGCGTGAAAATGAACGTTGTAGCCGTTGCACCGAGCATTCAATCCACGAAAGGAGGGAAAGAGATGCCGCGTTGTCGCGCAGGGGAGCATGGCAAGACAGAAAAAAAAGAGATAGACGAGCAGGTTCGGCAAGACGAGCGGAGAGAAGACGGGCATTCAGCATAGCCCACAAGCCTTGAGGAATGGGAAGCACGGCCCCCTAACAGCCACGAGCAAAAAAAAGAAAGCATCGATGCAGACTTGCATGTGACTAGAGCAAGAAAGCTCAACTCTCAGGAAGCATGCATTCGCGTGCCGCGACAATGTGGGAACAGGGCGTTGTCCATCCGTGAAAGACTAGACATCGAAAGAGCAGTCAAGCGTGCACAGTCGAACGCAGAATTCGACAGGGCACGCTCAAGTACGGGAAGCAAGGAGAGAAGCGATCGTCTCCCCAAATTCCGGCACCTCAACCTCACGCACGTTGGGTGCCGATCCCGCCCTTAGAGCCCACTCCCTTACAATTTTCTTTGTGAATCTGTTTCTTTTCCTTCACATGCATATCTCCCTGCTTTCACGATTTCAACCACAGCTCTGCTGCCGCACATCATCCTTGCTCCCCTTCGCTGTCAGTTGTGCAACGCAGCCTCAGCGCCGCATTCCCCCAACCCACCCACCTTCCCTCCCCCCACCCAGCGCGACCTCGACGCCCCTTTCGTCCGCCTTGAGAGAGGCATCACCGCCACCTCCTTCACGTCCCCCGGTCACCAAGTATCCCCTTCCTGTCAACACCTCAATCAACCACGGAAACCCCCGCGAAACATGTACGCATGCACCCGTACTTCGCCTACCCCTGCCGCGCCACGGCTACGCCCTCGTCGTCAAGGGCGAGCCGCCCTGCCGTTGCATCGGGGCGCGTGCCTAATGACCTCTCCCTCTCCTTCCTCGCCCCTTCCTCGCATGCGTGCCGTGTCATCGGCGCCACGCGGGCCCGGGTGTGGACGACACGGCGTCATCCACGCGGGCCGCGCCCACGCTCCGGCTCGAGGGCAGGAAGCGGCGGCGTCTGCCGTGCGGGCAGCAGGGGATGCTCTTCTATGTGCGTGCCGGGTGGGCTCAAGGAGGACGCTGCCCAGACTCAGCCCAGGGCCCTCCGAGACCCTGCGCACTCTCCCTGCATGCCATGCTTCGCCCTCACCCGCTTCAGGCCGCGGCATGCCGCAGCGCGGCGCGGCGTCTCTCCACACGGGAGTCTGGAGGACTCGATGGTGCAGACCGGTGCTGTCCTCCCCCACGCTTCCGGCACCTGTGCAGCATCAGCCCACCCCGGTCGGACGCAGAAGATGCCGCATATTCCGCTCACACGCAGCCGGGGGCTGAGCCCTGCCCACCTCCCGCACACCTTGCTCGGAGTGCGGCACACCGTGCCAGCTGCCCACCGACAGCGCCTGCGCACAGCGCTCGCACTTGTGCATACCTTGGAAGGGGGAGGGGCCTGCTTCAGCGCGGCATCGTTGCCCGTGGGAGCGCGCTGTCCACATCGTCCCTTTCCGCCGATGCAGCGGGGGGTGGGCGCGTGCCTGGACCGCATGCCCGCATGTGCCGCGGCAGGGTGGCACGCTGCTGTGAGTCGGGGGCAGCAAAGGGCACCCCACCTGGTCCTCGACCCGCACCTCTTTCACAGGCGTGGCTGCGTCAAGCGGAAGGGGCCACCCCAAGAGCCCCGCCGATACGCATGCGCCCGCGCACACAGAGCGCTCACAGCCCGCCGTTCCCAGGTCAGGGGACGGAGGATGTGGGGAGCAGCGATATACACACGACGGCGGAGGCCCGTGCAGCGCGAGTGAGGTGCGTGCAATGGCATCCCTGCGCGCAACACCATTGCGTGAAACGCGGTCTGCCTCGAGCGTCGGACGATCCGCGGATCGCGCGTGGCGCACCAGGTCGCACGTTCTCCATGGCAAAAACAGACGCACGCGACCGGCTACAGCGGCGCCGGCACACGTGCCCAGGTCCGTCGCACCAAGCCGTCCTCCACGGTGGCGGCGCCCGTGGCGGGTGCCATGAGGGCGGGAGAGCGACCCCGCAACAAGGGCGACCACACGCGCTTCTCTGCGCCGTGGCTGGTCACGCTACCCTCGCAGCAGGTCCGGCGCCAGCACCACTGCTCCACGCCCCGCACGCGGTCGCGGCACGCAAAGACGCCGCAGCCCCTTGCCTGTGTGCACTTGTGCATGCATCATCGCGACAACGCATCACGACCGCACCGGACTTGCTGTCTGTCTGCGCTGCACCATCTGTGCAACAGCAGGTAGGGGAGAGCTGCGCAACGGGGGAGAGTCGCTACCGGCACGTTGGTGCCTATCTCTTCGTCTGGGGAGCGCGCCCGCAGCCTGCCGGGGAATAAAACGCTGACGCATACGCGACTGCAGCGTTTGGGCGGCGGGATGCGCGTACGGAGCTGTGAGGGCTGCCCATGGCACTTTAACCACCTCAACGTTAAGAGCAGACTAGGCACAACGGTCAGCCTGGAGAAAAAGCGCTAGGTGCACACGAGTCCAAGCAAAGGGATGCCAATACCTCACGCATGCAAGAGGGGAGAGTACGGGAGACAACTGAGTTGTACTGGTGCACACCTGCCTGCACGTCTTGCCAGTAACGCTATCGTCACCACGCCCAAACGTCTGACTTCTACTGCAACGTCTATGCAAGAAAACGAAAAGGGAACGGAGAGGCCGAACCACACCAAGCAGCGGAAAGCAACGAAAAAAAAAAGGAGCAGAGCTGTCGTGGACAGAGCTTGCAGAGAGAGAGAGACAGCATGAACAAGTCAGCAGGAGAGCATGTATCGCACATGCACGTGGCTTTGCCGAGTCCGGTGATACATCTCCATCGCTGTCGGTCTCGCCGCTTTTAATTCGACGCTGGATGCTCTTGCTGCGTCTTCTCCCTTCAGCAGCGCACAAAAGCCATCAGACAGCCACCTACAAGGTTCTCCTCGTACCTTAGCTGTCCTGTGCCCGACTGGGCGCTTCCCGCTTCCTAGTAGTCGTCCTCCTCTAGCATAATGGCAAGAAACTCTTCTAGGTTGATCTCGCCATCTTGATCTACGTCAAACTCGTCAATCATTGCCTGCAGCTCTTCGTCGCTCATGTTCTCGCCCAGTTCCCGCGCCACACGACGCAGCGAGCGAAGGGAGATTTTGCCGGTATTGTTCTCGTCAAACAGCTGAAACGCCTTCACCATCTCCTGCCGAGGATCGCGCTGCGCAAACTTGTCCGTCATGATATCTGTGAAGCCCGGTAAGTCCATAAGCGGCTGATTGTTCTGGTCCCGGGCAGCGCAGTCCTGCATGAGCTGCAGCACCTCCTCCCGTTTTGCATCAAAGCCAAGTGCTCGCATGCTGACCTTCATCTCATGCACATCGATGAGTCCGTTCTTATCCGAGTCGAACAGCTCGAATGCCTCTCGGATCTCCTGGCGCTGTTCCTCCGTAAGCTGGAAGCGACGGCGCGCTGCCGCGGACGGCGCTGATGCCGCCGGCGCAGTGGTGCGCAGCGGCCCCGATGTGCGACTAGTGATGTTCATCAGGTTCAAGCTGCCTTATTGGGAGGGGGAGAAGGAGGTTGGCTTGGGAGAACTGAGAAAAGCGCGCGTAAACCACACCAACACGAAAAAAAGATCCGCAGCTGTGGCGGTTGAAACTGAATATGTGCTCGTGTACAGCGACAGTCACACGTTAAAGACACGAAAACGAACCAGCAAGTGCAGCCTTCTATGGAATCCACAGTGTGACGAGTCGAAGATAGTGGTAGACGCAGGCGTGCTTCTGCGTTCACGTAGGCCCGTGGAGGGTGACTCTTTTCCTTCTTTATCCGTGTGTTGTGTTGTTATTGTTGCGTTGCAGAGTCGCGTTGAGGACAAAGAGGCGGGCAGAGGAAGAGGGAGAAGAGGTCAGAGGAGGGTGTTTGAGAAAGCCGGCAACGCACGCGATGAGGTCTCCCTTGTGCGCGAGACGCCGCGGGCACTGTGTCTCTTACTCACTGGGAGAGCAATGGACCCGTCGAGGGTCGCTCTTTTTTTTTGGTGTCTGTCGTGACTTCGACATCTGTGTCAGCGACGAGGCGAGGGGGCAGGAAGCGGTGCCAGAAAGAGAGCGCAGGCAGTTGTCTTCATCAGTCGCGGCACAGAGCACCTCACCCTTTGCTGCCACCCTAGCCATTACCAAAAGGCTCTCCTCGTTGCTCTGTTTGCGTAGCTTGTGTGTGTGTGTGTGTGTGCTGCGTTTTTCCCCCTTGTGCGCCACCCTGCTCCACCACGGAGACGGTAGACGACGTGAGAGAAGCAGCAGCGTCTTTCCACACGTGCGGGCGCCACGCAGCAGAAGCAAAAGCAAAACATACCGGGAGAGGGGGAGGAACAAAACAAGAAGTTGTGCGTCAGCGTCATATTCAGGCAACGGTAACCACAGACGTGCAACAAAACAAGAGGGCATAGCCCAGATGCACAGGCGCGCCTGTAAGGAGAGGCCGGCGGCGACCGCAAGGCAGCAGCACGAGCGACAGTGCTGCGGCAAATAACAAGAAGCCGACGCGAGGCCTCTACCTAACGATACAAAGCCATGCGGCAGAGGCAGGTAGTACAGAAGCACCAGTTCATCCGTGGCCGCCCCTCCTCCCGCTTGCCACACCGACCACATCCCTCTCCACGCGCTCAGAACCAGCGCCCCACCCTGCGGTCGGCCGTCGTAAAGGGCTCCACGGTGACGGTGTAGCGGCAGGTGTGGTCGCTCGCGTCAGCCAGGTCCGTCAAGGTGGCGGAGCGAACATCGGCGCGGTAGAACAGAGCAACAAGGTAGTCAAAGTAGGAGTCCTCGTCCTTGAGCGTCTCGGAGCGCGCAGTTCCCTGAAGGTCGACGTAGTCGTACACCTTTAGCTGACCCGAGTACGGCGTGATGCCGAGAAACTTGCAGAAGTCGTAGAGTGTAACCCCGTAGCAAAACGGCACCACATCGGTCCTCTCCTCGCCGTTGGGGAGGTCACGCCGATGGACTTTGATGCGGCGCATCTGGTCCAGCAGGAGAAAGAACTTCTTCCGCTTCGGCTCTGGCACACCAGCGAACTCGAGCACTCGACCGGAGAGGTGATCCATGTTTGCAGGGTCAAGGTACGCGGAGCTCCACAGATTTGGATTCATGCCAATGAGCGTAGAGTCGTCGACGGCGTACTCCTTCTTCAGTACCTCGCACACATCCGGATGCACGTCCAGCAAGAAAAGAATCTCGTCCAGCAGCTTCGACGAGCCGTAGGTGATGCGCAGCCTCGGCAGTGCGTGCGGGGGGCGGCGATGGATGGCAGCCCACTTCTCGTAGTAGGCTCGACTAAATAGCAGCAGCAGCTGGTGCTCCTCAGGGGACAGGAGGCCGGGGTCGAGGTAGACGGGGTCCATGTTGTGGAACATGACCTGATCACTAAGCGCAAAGTAGGGGCAGGACTGCAGCTTCTGCCGCGTCGCCGGGTTGTCCCAGAGGGACTTGTCCACCTCCAGCAGTCCAGAGCCGCCTTGGCGAGGTGGCACGTAGTTCTGGGAGTCCACGCGGCCAGCGTACAGGTTGCCGTAGAAAGGTAGCCCGCCGGTCGACTGCATGGGTGAGTTGCCGGGGTAGAAGAACTGACGCTCACCCTCCAGGGCGAGCCGCCGTCCACTCTTCCGAAGCATGCTCACTGCAGGCGTCACGCAGGCTGCGAGATAGACAGGAAAAAAAATAGCGAAGAGGGGGCTACACGCAAAAGCGAGCGGGTTGAATCAGCCGCGTGCCGTCAGCAACGCAGGGGAGCACCCGTTGCACAGCGATCAGACCGACAGGCGAAAGAGTCGCTGGCGCGCATACAGACAAGCCAATGCCTGGGACTTGCTCTCGTCTTGTCGACCAAACAAAGACAGGAGAGGTACTATACAAACACAAAAGACGCAAGGGGCATGTGCCGCGGGCGAAGCAAGGCGATAGAAAGCGGCGCCACACACCCAGGCGCATGTGCATAAAACGTGAGCGCAACGGTGCCAGTCAGCGAAGAGGTGGAGAGGGAGATTTGGGAAGCCGATTTCCGCAGCATAGGATTCGTTTCCCGTTCCCCTTTGTTGCCTTGTACGGGGATGCGAATCAGCCATGCCAACGCAGCGTCGCCCCCTTTGCGAGGGCCTGCAGCACACACACGCTCGATGGGTTCGCCACGGACACAACAGACAAAGCGCCATCCGGATCTGCGAGAAGGCAGCAGCACACGCCAGCGCCCACCAACGTCCACAGAGACTTCCATACCGCGCCAGCTGCCAAGAGACGCGCAATCGGAGGAGACTCCAAGCCTGAGAAACCCGGACTACCGAAGATGGCAACGGTACAAGAAACAGGGACGACGCGCCACTCGCGCTTACAACGCGCCTTCATTCACGCTTTTCTTTTTCGCTTTCAGTCCCGGCCACCGCACACCACGTAAACACGGCAGGCGGAAGAAACGCACACGCGAAAAACGAACCATTCCAGCAGCGCACTCATTGTGCGGTACAACAGGAGTCGTGGGCCCCTATGCCTTCACTACCCCTGGCCTGCCACAGGCCCCCCGCCTCTCCTCATCGCGTGGTGGGAAGCACCCGGTGGACACGCCCGTCGCAGCAATGGGCCAGCTCAGCCATGCGAGAGCACGGCCACCCCCCACCACAACCTCCACCCGCCCCCCCCGCTCTGCTCGTCGCCTCAAACTCTACCCGCCCCATCATGCAGGTCCCCACCTCTGGTGCATCCCTCGCGAGGTGGCTCGGGCTCCCCCCACCACACCAGTGGGCAGCGTGAGGGCCGGGGGGTGGGATGCCTTTCCAGTCGCGCCGACACCCTGCGTCCTCATAGGGATCGCACAAGCTGTGCGTACTGACGCAGATCGCTCCGACGCCACGCCGTCCAGGACCTCACCGCCGACACCAGCAGCGATGCATTGCTCTGGCATGCCCGCGTCGTAGGCGCCCGACTCTGACACCACCATAAACTGGTTGGGCATTGCCAGGGATAGAGGGTGGCCGCTCGGCTTGCCCACCGCGCAGGGGTGTACCGGACCCTGTGATACCACGCACTGCGAGGGTGGCCCCCTCTTCCCCATCACGAAGGGCGAGCAAAGAGGTGCTAAGAGCGATAACAGCGGCGCCGTCTGAGGCGGCCGAGGTGATGGCATGGGAGAAGGCGGGCGGAAAGATGTTCGCGCCCGTTCAGGAGTGATGCGTGTGCCAGTGCGTGCGCGCTTGCGGCTCACGCAGAGATGTGACAGAGGATGGGCAAGAAAACAACGAGAGGAACCGCTGGGGCGGAGAAGAGGGACGCAAACTCGACCGCCTCCCCGCTGTTGCAGCACGAAAGCGTAGGAAGTCCTGGGGACGGAGGGAGGAGTGAAAAGACGTAGCTGCAGTTGATGGCGATTGTGACCGGTGCGGAGGAGGTGGAAGCACCGTGGGCCGCTATGAGGATGCGGCCTCCGCGAAGTACTGAGTCCGCAGGGCGGCCGCCAGCTCCACATTCACGGGGAAGAGAAGCTCTGCCTTGGCGTCTGACACCTGCTGCACCGTTCCTGCGGTCGCGCCGAGCGCCCGAACTGCCTCCTCGTAGAACCTGCGTGTCTCCGAGTCCCCATACAGCAGCACCGACTGAACTGGCATGATCGTCGGACTTGTGCCCAGGATGAAGAGCAACTTGCTTTCAAGAATGTCCTTTAGGGTGAGCTTGGCATGCTGCACACTGCCGAGGCCGCACGCCTGCACGACCCGGTACGTTGTCTTGAGCGTAATCCCGACGAGGATGTCCTCCTCGGCGCTGCACCACCACGTTCCGTCCGACTTCTGCAGAAGGTAGTTCGACCGCGAACCCTCGGGAACGAGGTAAGCGTCGGCGGCGTCGTGCACGAGTAGCACCTCATACACACCATTCTCGGTCAGGTAGGCGTTAGCGCGATCGCGCAGCCCCATCTGGGCCACTTTCGCATTGGGATTGATGCGGTGCGCGTTAAACAGTAAGCCGAGCTTGGCACCTTCGCGGTACATGGACTCTGAAGGGTAAGACGACTTGGCAAGCATGATAATGACGGGTATCGGGAACGCCTCTGCTTGCTTGGTGGACGCACCGGTGGCCGGAATCCATGACAGCAACTTCACATTCTTTTCGGTGACGCCGTCCAGGTAAACGCCCGGCGACTCGATGTACGCCTGCAGACGCGACTGAACAAGAGACTGCAGCTCGGCTGGGAGGGCGAGCGCCGGGGCGGCAAGGGTAAGACTGTGCGTGAAGCGCTCAGCATAAGATTTCTTGAACAATATATGGCCATTTCGTGAACGCATGACGTCGTAGACAAGCTGGTACGCCGGTTCGGCGTCGTCCGCTGCACCACCGGCGGCAGCGCTGCGGAAGGCTTTCGTCTCGATGGCCAACGGTGTTGCGGACACATCGGCGAAGGAGGCGAAAAAGTGGACAAAGGCGCAGTTTTGCTCTGTCGCCACCATCCGGCGCACGACAAGAGGGATGCGCTCCATCGTGTTTTTTGTCCGCGTCCGCTGTAGTGATGTATCCGTCCACTTGTCCAGAGATGAAACACCAGCAAGGAGCGAGAGGTAAGCGCATTTCATCGGGAGGGGCGGATGCGGGTGTGAGGCATCCGTGGAGAAAAGAGTGGTGCAATCAAAGACGGAGAGGGGAAGGTGAACAGAAGATCGAGTGGGACGTGCACACACGAGATGAAAACACCGGAGCGTCAGGCATGCGTAAACAAAACAGCAACAACAAAAAAAAATGCTGGTCGCACAACGGCGTTCGAGAGCGAGAGCCTCTGCTTCTCTTGCACTCCGATCGGCTCCCGCACTACCACCACCACCACCCACGTGCAGCTAATATCGGTCCATGCGGTTCAGCAGGAGAGAGAGAAGCACATCGCTAACAGGGTGCGCACTGCACAGAAGCGAAGAATACGACTGGGCTCTTGTTTGCTTGCCTCCTGTGACTCTTTTCGTGGTACTATTATCCAGTTGACTTGGAAGATTTGCAGGCGATAAAACGAACACAAGACCGAGCGCGCAATGAGCACAGGTACTAACAATCACACTCGCATACGCAAATGATGAGCAGCCAAGACCGGGCAAAACACGCACACGCACTAAAGGCTGAGACGTCATGTTGGCGAGGAAGAAAAGACGGGCACAGCCTCCATCCGCTCCGGGTCGCACGGCGATCAACCTTGAGCACAAGAATGGAGAGTGAGGGAGTGCGCTCGAAGAGGACAGGAAGCACCGACGCCGCTTTGAGCGCAAAACGCGTGCGTCATCAGCGCCTTCTCCACTTCCTGATCGCCTCAGTCGCTCTTTGCCTTTTGTGAAGATTTACCTGCCTTTGAGGCGGCCTCTTTCTTGGCAAGCTCGATGCCCTCAGCCAACAACTTCTTGTCCGCCTCACTCCGCAGGCGCACCAGGCGCGTCACTAGCTGCATGCTGAACGCCTCCATGCTGAACTTCTCGAGGACGCGGGCGCGACCTTGTGCACCAACCTTGGCGGCGTAGACCGGGTCGCGCGCAAAGCGCGCCATCTTCTCCGCAAACGCCGCCGGCTCCGGCGACGACAAGAGTCCGCCGCACTTTGACGGGTCTTCCAGCTCCACGCTGCCGACGCTCTCGCACGGGCCGCCATCGGCGATCGCGACAACCGGCTTCGAGTACGCCATGGCCTCCACCGGCACAATGCCGAAGTGTTCACGAGAGGGCGTGTACACGAGTGCCCGCATCTCAGACAGCAGCACGGCCTTTTCATCGTCGCTAATGTTCTTTAGGTAGCGCACCTGGGAAGCTGGAATGCGCAGCTTCGTTGTCGCAAGCGCGGCAAGCTCGTCGGCGTACTGCACGTTCTCCGCCAACCGGGGGTCGTAGCCGCCGGCGATGATCAGCATCAGCGGCTTTTTGCCCTCTGCACCCTTGAACTCGCCCGTCGACAGCAGGAGCGCGAAGGCCTCGATGGCCAGCTCGATATTTTTCTTACGCTCGTAGCGGTTAATGGAGACGAAGGTGACAGCACCGCTCACTGCCTGTTTCAGCTCCCGCAACGCTGCAGACTGGGACAGGGCGTCCTCTGTCACCTCGCGTACCTTCATCTCCACCGGCGGGTAAAAGATATCGGTGGCCTCGTGGATTTTGTCGGCCAGCGTCGGGAACGTGTCGATGCACACCTGACGCGAGAACTTGGAGTTGCAGACGATGTTCGTTGCAAACTTCATGGAAGAGGCCTCCACCTGGTCGAAGAAGCCGCGATAGGTCTCGTGCCACGGAGCCAAACCAGAGCCGGCGCTTTTGAAGGTCCTGTCTGGGTTGCGGTTCGGGTCACAGAGCTGGTCAGGGAAGTGGCTGTAGAAGAGTATCGGTGTTCTGCCGGCGAAAAAGTGAAGGACCGGCATCGCCGCCGCCACCTGGTCTACAACGAAGCAGTCTGTGTTCGGAAAGCTCCAGCATGTCGCGAAGGCGGCGAAGCCCATGCGAATCGTGGCGCACAGCACCCTGGCGCGGCCGAAGATACTGGCGGGCAGCGCGCTGCCCCGCACCACAATGCGCACCGTACCATCCGTCGTCTCCTCGAAGGCTCGACTGCGGTCGTGGTGATTCGTGACGATGATCAACTCGACGAGGCGGATCGATTGGCGTTTCTGGAGTCCAACAGCGGCATCGATGATCAGCCGCTCCGCGCCACCGATGCCGAGGTCCGGGTGGAGGAAGGCGACGCGCAACGGCTCCTTGGACAGCAGGTCAGCTGACGCATCGGTCTCAGGCGCGCGGTCCTCACCCTCCCTCTCCTCCACCGCACCGTTCCCCAAAGGCCCGTACAGTTTTTCGTAAGCGTCGACGACCCTCTTCCGCCTCTGCACGTACATCTCCGTCGTCCGGATGCGCACAAACATAATGAGGTAGTTCACCACACACGCCGCCCCGAAGGCGTAGAGGAAACCGAGCAGCATGAGCTCCATTTTTGTCTGTTCTGCTCACTCGCGATGAGCTTATCTGTTCCTCTTTTTTCTTGAGGTTGAGAAAGACGAAGAAGAGGAGTCAAAGGACGAGAAGAGCATGCAAAGAAGAGCAAAGCAGCACTTTAATACATGCATAGGTCGGATGCGACTGGGACATGGAGGGGAGAGACGGACGTGGTGTGTAGGGGTGAGGGGCGTGTAGAGGTGAGCAGGCGCAGCGTGCGATCCGGCCGATGTAGGGCCGATCTTGTCGCTGAGACAACGCAGACACAAAAATACAAAAAAAAATAGAAGGCAGAATAATAGAGATAGCGGCAGCAGCGGCAGGGAACAAGGTCACGCGGGCGGACGAAAGAGAGATAGTTAGATGTATGTACGTATATGTACACACAAGCAAAGCGAGCACTTGCTCCGCACGATAGCGTTACCCGGAACGCGTGAATGCGCTCTGGTCAAAGGGGGCGGACGTCTATGATTGAAAAGGCGTCAAGGGGACGGCAAAGGGAGTGTAGACGCGGGGGGGGGAGGGGCACAGGGAGAGAGAAAGAAACAGGACGCGGGAGGGGAAAAGGGCGCCAACCGTTACGAGACCGCCCAACTGCCAGTTGCCGAAAAGACACCCGGCGCAGAGGGGCAGGAAAAAAAAAGGAGAGAAAGAGGTACAGAAGGGGAGGATGTACGAGAGAAAACAGTGATGGCGTATGCAGCGATCACCCGATGAGGTGGAGGGGGGGCGAGGAGAGCGTTACATCTGCGGCAAGCCAAGAGCACATGGTTGTGTCGCGGTGCCGTAGGAGTACGCCGCCTCGTAACTTACTCCGCCTCCAGTGAGTGGCAGCTCTGAATAGCATTGTCATGCGCTCCAGTACGCTCAAAGAAACGCTGGCGTTCGTTTTTTTTTTGGTTTTCCGCAGAGGCTGACGTTCCGTCTAGTAAAATGTGTGCGTCGCTTCCCCGATGCGCATTCGCCCAACATGATGTCCTTGAAACTAGATGTGCGCTGCCTACCGTGCTGAGCAGCGCACACACCGCCAACGCGAGTTTGCACAACGACACACCCACGCGTGCTGCCCTTCTCGGCCGTCGAGCATACCGGCAAGCCGTGCACTCTCTTCAGCTGCGGTATGCACTTTGTTTTTCCTTCGCTCTCCGATCTACACGAGCCACCGCCGACACTCACCTCACAGCCCATCACGACTGTCTCCTGCCTGTCCCGACATATTCACTCTTGCTGCTGAGCGCGCGCATAAGAGAAAGAGGGGGGGGACAAGATCGAGGCAATAGTGAATATACAGCGGCCGATAAGACGGCAGGGCATCCCCTTCAGGAAAACAGGCTCGGAGGGGTGAGGAGGGAAGAAGGAAGAACCACAGACGATTCCGTGAGATACACCGGTACACGCTAGGGCGAAACTACAACACAACAGCAAAAAAACAAGAAAATAGATGAGACTCACATCAAGAACAAAAAGCCTGCCCACAGGCACACACACACGCACACACGCGCAAACTCACGTACATAGAAGCGAAAAAGTAATAATAATAAGAGAGTAGGGACTCTCGACATCTGTCCCTCTTCCCCTCTCTCTCAACGAGCAGCACACACACACAAGCACACAGAGCAACGGCATCATGGGAGAGAGGCCCAGACATCCAGCACACAAAAGAAAAAGAAAACGAAACATCCACGCTCACACCTCGCCGGCTCGCACAGAAACAGAGGCACAAACACCTGCTCGCACATGCACGCATTCACATACACATGCACACACAGAGGGGCAAGCGCTAACATGCCCAAGTGCCTCAAGCAGACGCAGGGCACATCACGAGAAAGAAACAGAAAAAAAAAGAGGGGGAGTGCGAACATACTTGCGGGCGAGTGGAAGCGAGAAGGAAAAAAAAAGGTGGAGGGGGCACCGTCGAAAAGCAAGCGAAAATACAAACCATAGGAAAAACACGACAAAGGCGAGCGAAACGGGACAAAACAAAAGGGGCAGTCTTCTCTAATCACAGAAAAAGGAAAGAAGAGGGCATGGAGACATGAAACTCACAAAGATTGAAGGCAAGCCAACACGAAACAAAATAAAAAAATCGTGGGGGGAGGGTGGCGGAGAAGCCGCCAGCAAGCGGCATGTCAGTTTTGCTTGTGAATGCGCAAGCGGCGTCTCGAGCCTGCGCGACGACCCACGGAAACTGCACCAAGCGAGCCAATCAACCGAGGAATCCAGCCACCCCCACGCGCGCTACCCTAGTCTAACATACGGCGTGCATGTAAAGACGGCCAACATAAAGAACAAGATGAGGCTCATAGCCCCATACATTAGGCAGCATAGAAAGGCAAAACGAAGCGCAAACATCGCCAGAGAGAGAGAGACCAAAAATATCACGGAGGAGGAGGAAGGAGGGGAGGTGGAGAATGGACAAGAGGCGGACGCAGTAGGTGGGCCATGCAATCAACAAGAGCGCAGTGCGAAAACAAAAAAAAAGAAGAAACGGAAGAGCAGAAACGAATCAGCCATAGCGAACGAGTGCGAGACGCTCTGTTCGTTTTTCTTACCCCACCATGAGCAGAGGGTGTCCGAAGAGGTGAAAGAAGGCCGGTGGCAGAGGCGCTACTGCGCCTTTCCGTCCCCGCATACGGACGACTCCGTGCGTGACACTACCAAAAGCCGTTGCCGCCGGCGCGGTGACGACCGCGGTAGTAGTCGTTTGCGCTGCCACCGCTGTATGTGGAGGAGAAATTGAACCCGCCAGCACGCGTGAAGCGCTCGCGATCCTGCTTCGCGTCGTACTCGCGCCTCTTCACGGCATCCACCAAGGTGGCGTACGCTTCACTGATAATTTTGAATTTGTGCTCGGCCCGCTCGCGCTCGACCTCATCCAGGCCAATGCACTTGTCCGGGTGCCACCGCAGCGAGAGCTCGCGGTACTTGAGCTTGATCTCTCGCTCTGTCGCGGTGCGAGAGACACCTAATTGAAAGTAAAAGTCCCTCTCCTTCTCCGCCTCCTTGGCCAGGTTCTGCTCTGCCGCTCTCAGCTCCCGGGCCAGCTCGCGGTCGGTGCCGTCGTACTCGATCGCCTTCTTGAAGTCCCGCACGGCGGCAAAGTGGTCGCCGAGGTGTTCGTGGCAGCGCGCGCGGCGCGCGTACGCCTTGTAGAACTCCTTGTCGATCTGCAGCGTCTTGGTGCAGTCCTCGACGCCCTCCCGGTAGCGGCCCAACTCCTTATACGCGGCGGCGCGGTTGCAGTAGAGCACGCGCAGCACCTGATCGTTGTCAGCGGCGGCCTGAATAGCGACCGTGTAGTACTCGGCCGCCGGGCCGTAGTTCTTCTTGTTGAAGTTTGAGTTGCCCTTCTGCTTACCGTCGTCAACGGCATCAATCTTCTTCAGAAGCTCGTTGCAGGCGTCGTCCAGCTGCGCCGCGTCCACGATGCACTTCCGCGCCCGCTCAAAGTACTCGAAGCCGGAGAGGTAGAGGCACTCGCTCATGATGCGGCACGCAGCCGGGGTGCGCGTGGAGTACGAGAGCGCCTCCAGCACCTCCACGGCGCGCATGTAGTGGCGCTGCTCCCGCAGCGACTCGGCACTTCGAACTCGAAACGGCACGGTATCGCTGAACTGAGCAACCAACATCCGGTACTGCTCATCGCCTTCCGGAGTGCCGAAGCAACGCTCGGCGTGGCGGTACGCCTCGAGGCCGCTCTTGTACCGGGCAAGCTCCGCCTCCATGTCGCTGGTCAAGCGATCCTTCGGCGTGCTTTCCATGATCTCCACGGCACGCTTCAGATTTCCCATCGTGCAGGCAGAGCGAGCGGCGCGCGACAGCATCTTCACGCTGCCCGGGTCCAGGCGCACTACCTCGAGGCAGTCCTCAATGCACTCGTTGTACCGTTGCGCCATATAGTGGGCAGCACTACGGTTGCCGTAGAGGAACTTGACGTTCGACTGATGATCCATCGGCTGCAGCTTGATTGCCTTGGTATACAGCTCCAACGCAGCGACGTACTCCGCGTTCTCATACTTGCGGTCCGCCTCCAGCTTGTACTGTCGGCTCGAGACGCCGTTAGGCTTCCCGGCAGCTGCCGCCGGTGCGGCTCGCGCTGCGATGGCAACGCTTCTGCGCGTCGTGATCTCCGCGCGGCTAGAGGCTTCCGCGCTACCGATCTGGTGGCGCTCGGCCATCTCGGCATCCGTCAGCTCCGCTAAGACCGCTTGCATCGCCGCTGTGGAGGTGGCAGCAGCCGGAGCCGGCGAGCCGGGCGAAGCGACAGCCGCCGTCTCCTCTTTTACCGTCGGCTCTGTGCCGTTGGGCTGCGTGGCGCTCACTGGAAACGGTCGCTTCGCGCGCAGAATGCGGCGATCGCCCACAAAGTCGTCGTTTGGCTCAGGCAGTCCCGCTGCCGCCTTCAGCGCTCGCAGCACCTCTCGCAGCGGCCGCGGCAACTCTGTGATGTGGGTACCTGGCAAGGCCAGAGCGCAACGCCGGCACGCTACCGACGCATGCGCCCCGATGAGCACAACATCTACCACCACCTTGGCGCACAAAGCACACCTGAGGTGTCGCTCGGAGAGGTTCTTGGCAAACTCCATCACCCCTGGACGCTCATCGTTGGCCGTGGCGCCGCTTGCGTTAGCCGAGCTGCGCAATGCGTGGCCGCTGCTGACCCCGCTTCCATTGCTGACGTTCGGCGCCAAGGTGGATGTAGGGCTCGTCTGCTGCTGTGACAGTCCTGTCGCGGCGGCACCGGCGCCGGTCGGGCGGCGACTGAAAACGGTGAAGCCGTTCTCGTCCTTCGGGTCCGTGAATCGAGCTGTGGCGCCGTTGACACCGCGATGGGCAGAAGTTCCACCTTGTAGCTTGTCTGTCGCGCCAGCTCGGACGCCGCTGATCTTGTTGACGTTGAGGTTGTTTGGCCAGGCCAGGCCGCTCGCGCTGGCGGTGGCCGTGTTCAGCGACAGCTCTGGCGAGCGGTTCCCCGCATCGGTGCCGACGTCGCGCGGGTCAACGGTGGGCTCTTCCAGCTCAGACGAGGAGGAGGCCGATGAAGACACCACCTCCGGCTCCATTCCAAGGGCGGTGCTCATGGCGCGCGCGTTTGTGATCGGGGGGTCGAGGGAAGCGAGCGGGGAGAACAGGTGAGAAACTATGCAGAGGCGCGCGTTGTGTCCTGTGCGCTTCTGCGAGTGGGTGGCTGGGAGGGCGGGTGGGTTCACCAGCAACGATAATGGCCGCCACGGTCAGCGTCTTGTCGATACCGTCTTGATATTGCGTTGTTTCTGAATGGCGGAGGCGTGGGCGCACGGAGACCAATATGAGCGTACGCCACCGCCTCGGGATTGAGCTGGCCTCTGCTCTCCGGCAGTCGCCCTTTTTCTTCTCTGTTTTCTTTTGCGATCTATGAACGTCACCGAAAGCGTGAAGGGGATGTCTGGTGCACACGTGGCGCGTCCTCTCCAATTAGTCCCCTCTGAGTGCCTTGTGATGGCGGGGAAAGAAGAAAGGAGAGGGTGCAGGTTTCTATGTCGCTCACGTGAGAGCAGACGACTGTGCAAGTCCAAACGACGCGCGACGGCGAGAGAGAGAAAACTGTGTGCGTAGTAGTGGGCAGATGAAACTTCAAAAACCCGTGTGCTCGCACAGCGGCGTGCACACAAACACGCAGGAGAAAGAAAGAGCACCGATCAGCAGTGAACCACAGGCAGCAGGCACGGCTAGGGGAAGGGGAAGGGGACTCGACAAACCCGATCGCTGGGAAGCAAAACGGCAACAACTAGAAAAAGGCGTGGCGAAAACAAAACGAAAAACGGCGAAGGAGCGGCGCCACAGAGAGAGAAAGAGAGAAGACACAGATCATACACGCATAAACAAAAACAAACAACAACAGGGAAAAAAGGAAAACAGCGGCGCACGCACGGCGTTGAGGAAGAATATGTGGTAGTCCGTTGCAGAGGCGAGACGCCGGGGAGAGAGAAGAACAGAAAGGTATATATGCGTGCTTGGATGTGTGTGTGAGGTGAGGGGGAGGGGGACTGAGCGTCGCGGGAGCTATTTGAACAGGGCACACACCACAGGAGAGCAGCCAGGGCACGGGAAGGGCAGGAGTGAGGCTGCGGTTGACACGGGCGGCAGCCAGGGTCTCTAGGAGGAAGAAGTAAAAGGAAGGTGCGAGTCTGATAGAGGGCCAAGTGAATAACGGAGCGGTAGTTCGGTACGCGGTTTCACGGTCAGGAAGCAGAGGGTATGCAAAATAAGAGCCAAGCCGCACTGACAAGCAAACGAAATTACGCTGCGCCGGGAGTATGAGGAAGGCGGTGAGGGGCCGTCCAAGCGCCTCCCCGTCTGCACGGTGACAATCAGAAGCAAACAAAAAGCTGATGCTCAGTGCCAACACCGCAGCAGCAGAAAAGGTACAGAGACGCGACCACGAGTTGCTGCTCTTCACTTCGGGAAGAGGACTGTCAAGGGGAGGGGAGAGAGAAAAGAGGAGGCTCGGGGTTATCGTCCCCGGATGAGAAAAGCCACATAGAGGTGGGCGATACGAATTCGCAATTTAACGCCGTTCCGCGTTGACGAGCAAGCACACGAGCAGGAGGAGGGCAGGGGAGGGGGCGAGTCAAAGGCGCGCGATCAGCGCACGAGGAATGGAGTCGAAAAAAAAAAAAAGGAATTGGAGGAAAGTAGAATGGGAGGCGGTGGTAGATGCATCGGTTCCGCGCGATAGAGAACGGAAGCAGCCGGTGGCGTTACCCTCTTGCGTTTCTTCGCACCTCCAGTGAGCACAGAACTACCTCTGCTCGTAGCGAGCAAGCGGATAGCTGGCGAAACCCTCTTTCTTTTATGTCGTCTGCCAAGAGCGCTGTGCAGCAAAGACGAACGAGAAGCATAGGAAGCAGTCCGCCCATGAAAGATGCGCTGCAACTCGCCACGTCTTGCTCCGCTTGATTTCAGCTTGTCACGGAAGCTACTGTAGTTTTAGGCCCATCCGTGTGTGTGTGCGTTTCGCTATTTTGTTGTTGTTGCCTCACGCACTCACACGAGCGTGAGGGCCTAGGTTGTGGGTGTGCACTAAAGCACAAGCACGCGTAGAACAATCCTCGAGCCGGCGGCGTATACCGTACAGTGAAACGCTTAATCATCAACCCAACGCCCCAGACACCAAAAAAAAACACAAACAACGAAGCGCTCCGCAAAGAAGCGCGCGCGCCACCATCATACGCTCTTTGTTCGCCAACGCAGACAGACATGAACGTGCGTTGAGAGAACACATCTTCAACCGCATATGCGCGACTGAGCACCCTCGAGGCACACACGGAATGAGCGAGAGGGCGAGCGGAAAAAAAAACGCGGAAAAAGGAACATGAACTAGCGCATTCAACCACGCGCCAGCAAAGACATCAACGTGCGTCAGGAGTGGACTGGCAGGGGCAAAACAGTGCGTGTACACACGCTCCCAACACACACCGGTGCATACGCAATTAAGCATTCTGGAACGGCAAGTGGGTTGTTAAAGTGGCAACAAAACCACCAAAGGCGGCATGCTTCACAAAAAAAAAAAGATGGGGAGATATAGACAGAGAGCGCGAGGCGGGGGAGCAGCGTGCGGAGCAGAGGAGGCGAGCAGCAAGATGGTGTGGATTCAAGTAGACAACATTACAAAAGCGGCACCCGCTATGCGTGTGCCTTCATGCGCTTCCGCAGCTTCTGCGCCTCCTGCCGCAGACGATTATCGGACTTCGTCCCCTTGCACTCCTTACATTTCCAACCGTGTAAGCGGTGAATCATGCCGGGAACGTTGAACCGACCGCACACCACACACAACCTCGGCATTGTCGCTCCGTTTGACGTGGAGCGGCCTTCGCTACTGGATCTGGAGTGGAAGCTACTTGTTGTTGCCGTGCCAAAGCTGCCGTGCAGATCAGATGGCGGCGGGATATTGAAGGTGCTCTCCGCCAGCGGCACCAGAAACTCGATCGGGATGGACATAAAGAGGGGATAACGGTAGCCGGCGGGGGAGAGGTTGGTGGGGCAGAACTGAACCATTACAAGGTTCTCGCCAGTGTAGCGTACCGCGATGCCCTCGAGCTTGCCAGCGCACACCTGCTCCATCGCCTCGCACCAGTAGCTGTCCGTGAGGTGCTTGCGCAGAGAGGCGCTCGACGCAAGAATGAGATAGGACTCGCCGGGGGTGGCGAAGGCGAAGTTCCTCGCCGGCTGCTTCTCGATTCGGAACGACATTTTCTTGTTGGGGACAGCGATGACGGAATGAGCCTATGCTGAATTGCGCTGGAATGAGGAGGAGAGGGGTTCTGTGGGCGAAAGATTGCGTCAGTGCACGCAGCGCGAGCACGAATCAGACAAAAGTGTATGTGCGGGTGCGTATACGCGTTGAAAGAAACGAGCGAAGGAGATGTAGAACCAAAACAGGGCGGAAGAAATACAAGAAGAAAAAAAAACAGAAGAGGGAGTAGGGTGAGAGGGAGAGGGAGAGGGAGAGGGAGAGGGAGGGAGAAGGGGGGCTACTGTGTCGTGTACGCGCTTGTGAGAGTCTCTTCTCGTGTTGTTGCTCACACACGCACACACAACAGCAACGACGAGATAGAGATGCTGCTCGGTTTCGCACGCACGCACGCACACGCGAAGTAAAGTGAGTGAGCTGTGAAGAGGCAAAACAAAACACAACAACAGAAGAACGGCAGCAGTGCCTGAGAGGCGGCCGCGGTGCGGTGCAAAAGCCGCAAAAAAAAAATCGAGAAGAAAGGCGCGGAGGAGGTGCGCAGAATAGAGGTTTGTGCCACCCTGATTTGCTTTTTCTTGTTGTTTTGCGATGTGTGTGCGTATGCGTGCTTGCCTCTCGTGCGCGCTTTTTTTTCTTCTGTTCTTTTTTTATCTACCTTACCGCTCTGGTAGCTCTGGCGCACGCGGACGAGGGAAGCACAACGGCGGGCGGGGGGGGCACCAATAGAAACAAAGACGAAGCTCAGTGCGGCGCTGAAGAAACTCCCTGGTGGTGGCATCGCCGCGCACACACACACACACACAGAGGGGGGAGAGATACAGAGAGACGATAGGAGACAGGCAGTGGAGGAAGGGAGAGGCGTGCGCGCCAGCGAAGGCGCGTTGGACACAGAGGGATAGAGAGACAGACGCATGTGGAACGGTCGGGCACGCAGACTCCTCCTCGCCTCAGAGGTGTCGCTGCGCTTTCTACCTTCTCTGGATGCGCACCCGTGGGCATGAGCTGGGGGAAAAAGCGTTCACAGTTGCTTTCGTTGCGTTTTCTTTCCCTTGGGCGCACCTTTATTAGTGTGCCACCAAGGCGCAGCTACTGTGAGCCTCGCCGCCAGAGAGAGAATGCTCTGACGTCCTACTCTTTCGTCTGCCTGCTTCACGTTTCACGGCAAGAGGTGCACGCGTGCTCTACAGTTTGCTGCTTTGTGATGTACACGCTGCTGAACAGCATTGGCCGCGTAAAAAAAAAAAAAACATAAAAGCACGCGAAGCACAGAGAAAAACAGGGGGAAAACAAAACGACGAAGCGAATGAGAAATGCGCCCGCAAACGCGCTGGAGTGCGCACGCTGGATAAAAAGTAGAGGCAAGCTACCACGGAGCACGCGATTCAAGGGCTGTCGCACGCACCTCCCCATAGAGCGACACCGCACTGGTGCATAAATGACGCAGCGAGGCGAGTTGCGCATCCGCGAGAACAGAGCTGGCAAAACGAAGCCGCGGCCACACACGCAAGCGAGTCGAGGAGGGATGAAGGCGGTCAAACGACGAAACAGAAACGAGAAAACCAGCGCGCAGAGAAAATACACAGACGCACCTGCGCCCTGGGGTCTGCAGGACGCACTCAACAATTGCCCATGCTAAGCCACCCCACCACCACCACCACCACCAGCGTAAGACGCGCACAAAAAGGGGAACACCGAAGAAAGCACCTCAGTCTTATGCGTGTTTGCATCTCGAGTGGTAATCGCGTTCTTCCGATGGTGCACATTTCTGCTGTTGCTGTTGCTTGCCTGCTTTGCCTCTTGTGCTTCGCCTTTTTCGTTTCTTTCCACCGCCATTACGTGCGTACACCTCACTCTCAAGCACAAGCGGCCGACGAGCTCGTGCTCACCTCTTCCCCGCGCGTAAAGCACAGAGCATACAAGATAGGCAGAGAGAATAAGACTCAACCAGCTGGAGCAGCAGCGTCCGGTGCGATAGCAGCCTCAGCACCAGCCTCTATCCGCACAAGGCCAGCCTGGACCATAAAATCAACCAGCGGTGCCGAGAACGAAAAAGGCTGCAAGAAGCGCACAATCGCGGCCCAGAAAGCAGCCGCGTGCTGCTGCTGGGTACCGGCGACACTGCCCACTGTCGACGACGACGAGCACTGCCAAGTGGAGGCGACCACGTAGATCATATTCTTTACCGTCTCCTCCACCGCCTCCTGCACCAGCATCGCATCGTCATGGGAGGTGCTACCGCCGCCCATGCCATGCCCGGCAGCATCTTCTATGACCGGGTAAGCACTGTGCACCGCGTACAAGGTGCCCAGAACCCGCCTCCACAACGACAGCAGCAAATCCGGCTGCGTCGTTAGCGCGGCCGTGTACCGCAGCAGGACCTTGGGCACCAAGCTCAGTAATCGGCACTTCACCTCCGTGAACACAAGCGTCGGCGGTGCAGATCGCCGAGACAGAGCGGAGGCGCCGACCACAGAAGCCATCGACTCACCCTGCCCGTTCCGCTCCGGCGACACCGGCGACACGAGTGAGTTGACGAGACTGCCGAGAACGCTTCGGCTGAAGCTCGCGGCGGCGCCGCTGTTTTCGCGCAAGGCGGCCTTTCTCGCGCCGGCCCACTGCAGACCAGTCTGCAATCGCGCCTTCGGTGCGCACAGACGCTCTGTCAGAGGGATGAGGATGTCCTCATACACAGCCATAACCGCAGAGGAGGGAAGATCGTGTGCTTCTGAATCCAGCAAAGCACGCTGCAGGCACAAGATTGCCTCGCTGCCATCACGCGCATCGGAGCTGCAGAGGGCCAGCGCGCCAAGACTTCGAAGCACAAACACCCAAAGGCTGCACCACTCGCCCCTTTCCGCGCCAGCTCCACCGGCGGCCGTGCCGGCGTTGTCCAGGAGCACGTTGCGCCCACAAAGGCCCAGCACCTCCGCCACGCTGGCACCGCTTGGAAGGGATGTGGTGGCCACCGCCCCGCACTTCGCTTTCGTGAGTGCCGCCTCATTGCTCTCTGGTGTGTCGCCGACCGCCGTGCTCGACCCTGCGGCGCGGCTGTGTCGCATCCACACGCTAAACGACAGGCAGAGCGACACAATACTCTCCGTGTCGTCCGAGACGCTGTAGCGGCGTTGCTGCACCACATGCAAAAGGAGGGAGCCAATCTGGCGCTGTACCACGACATCAGAGACGGCGGCGGCGTGTACCGCGAAGGGTGCAAGGAGAACAAGTACTTCGCTGCCAGAGGCCCACGGCTGCATTGCGTCCCTTTCCTTCTCGCCTGGGCCAGCGCCCTTCTCAGCCTCATCCAGAACAACGACTTGGTCGTAGAGAAACGCTGCGACGGGGCGAGCCACGACGAAGGCGAAGGTCGAAGGAGCGGCACGCATCCAGCATGCCCATAGCTGCTCCATAGCGACGGCGCCGTGCTGGCCGCGCCAGTGAACCGCCATGAGCTGCAGCGACGCGCACACAACGCGATTGCCAAGGGTGCACCAGTACGCCCGCACACCGTCGCTCGCGCGGGTGTCGTGCAGATACACGTCCACCTCCCGCAGCAGCCGGCTAACGCGGGTGGTGAGCGAGGCAAAGTGCGCGGGTTGAAGCACCGCCGTTGTTGCGGCGCCACCCACAACTGCGCAGATGAAAGCGAGTTCGTACGAGGCGGCGTAGGCGGAGGCCTCGTCCAGGCCGCTAGGGTGCCCATTTCCTTTCTTGCCCTCCCCTTCTGCTGGGGCTGAGTTGACGCCGTTGCCGCTGCTGCCGGCGATATCTTCCTCAATGCTAGAAACGGCAGAGAGACTGCACAAACACCGCTGGGCAGCGTTCGGATCAGCTGACACTCGCTGCAGAATCGACAAAAGCCGACGCATATTTGGGATGCAGCTGCCTATTCGACCGAGTGCATCTCGCAGCTCAGACAGCTGGACCGTCGACACCTGCAGCGCCCCGCTACCCCCAAACAGAGAAGAGAACCAGCCGCGCTCACTCGCCGCTTTCTGCTCCGCGGCAATGTCCCCAGCAGCGGAGGCTGCCGAGAGTGGTGCAAAGACGTTGGCGTAGATGCCGGGGTCCTGCAAAAGCACGTGAAGGGGCTCTGTCGGCGCCGACACCGACCGCTGCGCTGCCCTGCTGTCCGACGCCTCAGCGTCGCCATCATCAGCCCCACGCGGTTTCGGCCTGCCCCTCGCCGCCGCTTGCGCAGGCTCGGCAAACAGCCCCACCAACTGCATGTCCAGTATCAAGCGCGACAGCGGCAGCCAGCTGTCCTCGAGGCTGCTGTAGATGTCCACGAGCAGCGCAAAGATCTCGCGCATGCACAACAGTTTCGGCACACTGCGGTACAGGGCGCGCACCTCTTCCTCGGCGTTCGTCAAGTCGCTCATCACGACATACTTTAGCAGCCCCATAAAGCACTGGTCGGCCACCACGGGTAAAGAAAGTGCGTGGGCAGCACGCGCCAGCAGGCAGACGCCGCGCAGGCTCGATTGCAGAATAGCCATCTCAGCCGGCAACTGCTGCTCCGCCTCCTCGACGGCGCGCGCGATGGTGTCACCGGTAGCCACAATCGACAACGACACCTCGTCCACGGCGGACGCCAACATGCCATCGAGCACGAGCAGACTGCGCTTCCAGAGAGACTGAAAGAGAAGCAGGTCGAAGATCTGCAGGACGCCACTCTCGGGGTCACGCATACGCGCCGTTGCGACTGTCGAACCCGCCGTGGCGGCGGCGGTCGCAGCGCCGAGCTCGTGAGACGATATGGTCGTCAGCGCCTTCACCGCCTCCGCCTTCTCGACCTCTGCCGCTGCGCTCAGCGCGTGATGCACAAAGTTCAAGCACGGCTGCATTTCCAGCCTCCACGTCGTATCGTTCGCGAAGCCGCGGTCCATCATCTCGGCCATCACCACCTCGTGCTGACGAACGTCGTCGTAGATGCTGCCGAGGTAGGCCGCGGGGATGTCCTTGCCGTCGTCGATGCCGCGGTTCATCTTCACAAAGTCCTCCCTCTTCATCTGCTGCGCCACCTTGCCGGAGTGCTGATCCGTGTTGAGCATAATGATGGCAAAAGAGAGGACAAAGGCGCCCGAGTCGCTGTGGAAGGGGTTGAGCGTCTCGTCCTTGACCAAAGTGCCGTCCTCGCGGTAGGTCACATTCTGCTGGTACCAGTGCTTCGCGAAGGACTCCATCACTCGGTCAATCTTCTGCGACTCACCGGGCAGACAGAGGAGGAACACCATTTCGCGAATCGAATCTAGCAGCGGCTTATTGTGGAACTCAAACTGGTGAATGAATCCGTCGAGCTGCTCCTCGAAGAACCGAACAGAGAAGAGAGCAGCCGGTCTCGTTGCATCCTCGGCAGCGGCGACGTCCTCTGGCTGGTTGCGGCCCTGCTCACCAATGTAGTCCCCAAGCACACGCTTGTTCAGCACAATGCTGAGACGGTATAGGGCCTCGCCGAGCTCCCGCCCGCCTGCCGGCTCTGCAAGCACAAGCTTTGTACAGTGCTTCAAGGAGGTCTCCTCCTCCGCGCCGGCAGGCACGCGAATGGCGTGCTCGAGCAGGAACGGGATGCCTTTCTTTATCGGTGAGTCCTCAAAGAGCGATGCAAAGTAGTTCAGCTTGTCCTTCTCCTTCTGCGCATGCTGGATGAGGCGCTGCAACTCCGCGAGGGACGTCGAGGGGCTTCCGGCGCAGATGGTGGTATCTGACTCGGCGGCAGTCGACGGCAATGCACCTGACGCGATGGCCCGGATCGCGATGCCGGACACCATGTTCGTCGTCGCATCCAGCGCCGTGCGTTGGGTGCTGCGCGGCAGACGCCGCGCCGCCATGCTCCGTTGGCGCCTGTCTCTGCGGTAATCCACAGCAGCAGCAGCCCTCTGGCGTCGTTGGGCGGCGGCCTTTCGGTCTCCTGCCATGCCGCTCCGCCGCTGTGACCACGCCGCTGTCGCCACCTCCTCTGGGTCGCCGTGAAAGACGGGGTAGACGTGGTTTGCCAGGACCTGGTAAAGCTGCGGCAGCAGCGAGGCGTACCGCCACGAAAGGTCGTAGTGGATAAAGCAGAAGCTGCCAAAGCGCGGGTCGCTGCAAAACTCCGCCAAGCTCTCCAGAAGGATGTCGCGCCGCTCCTGCTTCCTCTGCAGCTGCTGCGCAGAGAGTCGGCCAGAGTTGCCGTGGCCGGAGGAAGCAGTGCTGACAGGACTGGCCGGAGGCCTGGACGCGACTGGAGAACCGCTACGGCCCACCGGCGAACCCGGCTGGACAGCGCCGGCGTCGGCAAGCTCGTTTGCGAGCGCCTCTAGCGGGTTGAGGTGCAGCACGCGGATGAAGTTGTATATCTGTGGGATCAAGTGCACCGAGGAGCCCTGCATGACGAGGTGGACCGTGCGCAGCGTTTGGGCAAGAACAATGGTGCGCATAGTGCCAACGCCGGCGATCAAGAGCGCGCGGCACAGCTGGTTCTGCACTGTGTCCAGCAGCGGCGCAAACAAGGGCTTGCTGAGGGAGCACCGAAGCAGCAGCAGACAATCCTGCGCGAGTGCAAGTCCCTCCAGTTGAATCAGCGTGATCGTGTTCTCCAAAGGTGAGGTCTTGTCGTCACCGCTTCCACCGCTCGCTGAAGTGCCTGCCAATCCCTCGCTGCCGCCAAACGCCACCGTCGACGCGACCTCGTGGCCGTCGTTGTCGAAGCAGGCGATGTCGCCGCTGATAAGGCGGCTTATGAACCGCAGCACCGTCACACCTGCCGCCACCAACGCCCCGCGCGCGTCCTCGTCCGCTGGCAGATGCAGCAACCGGCGGAACAACGTCATGACGATGAGTCGCATGCTCTTCTCCACGGTGCGCTTCAGTAGTTGACTTGCCTCGGGGTGCGTGGCCAGCACCATCATGCGGCCAAGTGCCCGCACGTGCACGCCGCCGTCGGCCATGACCGCTGCGGGGTGATTCAGAGCAGCGACATAGACGCTAAAGATGCGAGAGAGCAGCACCTCATGCGAGGCGCTATCGTGCACCTCAGCACGCGTTTCGGAGGCGGCCTCGATCGCGGCGTACACGCCGTACATTGACACGAATGCGCAGGGCAAGTCCAACATGTCGACCAAAGCGGTGAGGGCGACGCCGGTGACAACTGCCGAGGTGTTAGGGCTGCGACACACGTTTGCGAAGGCGCTCAGAATTGCCACCTCACTCACCTCGCCGTGCTTCGAGTAGCTATCCGGTAGAGCCAATGGCACGAGATCCGGTAGTGCCTCGGTGGAGCAGGCGCAGGCAGGATTACTTTTCCCCTGCGGAGAGGGGTGCACCGAGGACGAAGACGAAGTGCGGCCGGGCACGGGCACAGCCCCGGCGAAGAGACGCCGCTGCAGGTCAAGCAGTTCCTGAGCAACTGCGTACTCGCTAGCTTCCTTCTCCTTTAGCGGACTGCTGCGATAATTGAGCCGGTTGCTCGTGCGCATTGCAAGCAAGGTGTTATCGACATGGATAAGCACCATCTGTCTGTCTGTCTCCCCGCTGTCGTTCAGAGATTCATGCACATCGCATGCCGACGCGCATAGCGACGCCATCCTCTCGCTGCTGGTGATACTGCGGCGTCTTGTAAAGGGAGCTAAAAGCAGGAGACGTGCTACGTGGAAAAAGACTACGACACGTAAAGAAACGGAGGCACTTGAAAGCCTAGGAGGGACGACGCAAGAGGGGAGAAGAGGGTGCACCTCTTTTTTTGTCGCTAATGACTAGAGAGATCTGTGTATGTGTGTGTCTGTAGAGGGGGATGTTGTACCTCCGACCGCTTCTTGAACGGACTGGCACGGCTACAGTCGGCGGTGGCGAGAGGAAACGAAAAAAAGCTGCTCCACGCGCGCGCGCACAGGGCTAACAGAATGGAGCACTACGCCGCGGTGTAAAATGCAAAGGGCAACACAGCACGCAGCATTCAAGGAGAATTCAAACGAACGCGCGACAACAAAAAAGGCAACACGGGCTCCCTCAAGCGATACGGCGCAGCAAGACCATCGATGTGGCCGTTGGGGGGTGCAGGGTAGAATGACGGAAGAAAGGCACCCAGAGAGAGCGAAGCAAGAGTAGAAGAGCAAGGAAACAGCAGCCTAATCAGCAAACTGGTGCGATTATTGCTTTTCATTTTTTTTTCTAACGCGGAGATGCCTGAACCTAGATGACGGGGGGGGACCCCTCACAGTGCGTGGTATCACAGGGTCCGGTACACCCCTGCGCGGTGGGCAAGCCGAGCGGCCACCCTCTATTCCTGGCAATGCCCAACCAGTTTATGGTGGTGTCAGAGTCGGGCGCCTACGACGCGGGCATGCCAGAGCAATGCATCGCTGCTGGTGTCGGCGGTGAGGTCCTGGACGGCGTGGCGTCGGAGCGATCTGCGTCAGTACGCACAGCTTGTGCGATCCCTATGAGGACGCAGGGTGTCGGCGCGACTGGAAAGGCATCCCACCCCCCGGCCCTCACGCTGCCCACTGGTGTGGTGGGGGGAGCCCGAGCCACCTCGCGAGGGATGCACCAGAGGTGGGGACCTGCATGATGGGGCGGGTAGAGTTTGAGGCGACGAGCAGAGCGGGGGGGGCGGGTGGAGGTTGTGGTGGGGGGTGGCCGTGCTCTCGCATGGCTGAGCTGGCCCATCGATGCAACACATGTTTCTAGGGATGCTTCGCACTGCGCGATGGCGGGGCTGTGACGGACCAGGGAAAGAATATGGTTTAGCTGATGTTGTTGTGCAGAATGAACACGCTGAACATCTATGTAAGAAAAGGGGCGTTCTTGCCTTTGTTGTCAGCAACCGAAAGCAAGCCACTGTAGGCATAAAACATATTGTGAAGAGAGAAAAACGCCGTGAAGCACCTTCTCGGCGACCATGCGCTTGCGATCCAGCATTGTGCGATACCGGAGCACGTGACGATCATCATCGTGCGCGCTCTCTGGCCCTACTCTCCCTAACCATACTGCTCAGAAAAAGGACAGTCGAGCAATCTGAAGGGAATGCCTGACGAGCAGAGTTGCCTCGCCGCGTGTTGCTTCATTGCCAGCGTCTTCTTTTTTTTTTTCGCCGCCCTCTAAGACTGAGGGAGCAGCACCTTATATCGCACTTGTCGATTGCTAAAGAGCATCCCCTTCTCCGCGTGAACGCCTTGTGTAATATCCGGGAAAAAACAAACGACAAGGCATCCCAAGTTGTGCCTCCGTCGCCGCAGGTGTGCGCATGTATGCGGACGGAGGAGGAAACGGCGCAACATGAACAACAGACGAAAAGGGGGATGAGGCGTCACCCAAAGCCGCCACGAGAGAAAATGCGAGGAAACACACACATACCACATCGCACAAGTGATAAACAGCAGTCCATCGTATATATAAAAACAAGAATACATGTATACATACATAGATTCGTTCTTCTTCAAGAAAAAAAAAGAAGAGCGCATCCGTCGGCATGCACATCCGCCTCACGCATGCTCGTGCTCACGTCTGGCTTGCACGACACACCAACGCCCCGGAGTCGACGTTTTTTGTTGGAGGGGGGGGGTTACGGGGCACGCACACGCAATACCCTTTCGTCTCGCAAATATATAGGGGCGCGAAGCATCCAACTTTCCCGCTCCCTTCCTGCCTAACGGATGAGTTTCGACAGCATGATTCAGCAAAAACAACTAGATGTGTTGCAAGAGAGAAGAGCGAGCCCAGCCGCAAGTAAGCAAGCACGGAAACCGGAAGAGCTCTCTGAGTCGTCGCACGTTTCCGCGACACAATCGGTGAAATATAATTGCAAAAAAAAAAACTGGAAACGCAATGCAAGCAGAAAATCGATCGAGAGAGAGCGAGAGGAAACGAAGAGCAGTGCGGAAGAAGAGGGAGGAAATGATTCGGTTGCTGCAAAACGCAGTCGCGCTGCAGCACTTCAGAAACAACGCTACATTTCTTTCAACGCGCTTCATCTCCCTCCAAAAGCCAAGCCCGTACAGAAGTACAACAACAGTTCCTCCAGCGCTACCGCGCCACGGCTGCGCCCTCGTCGTCAAGGGCGAGCCGCCCTGCCGTTGCATCGGGGCGCGTGCCTAATGACCTCTCCCTCTCCTTCCTCGCCCCTTCCTCGCATGCGTGCCGTGTCATCGGCGCCACGCGGGCCCGGGTGTGGACGACACGGCGTCATCCACGCGGGCCGCGCCCACGCTCCGGCTCGAGGGCAGGAAGCGGCGGCGTCTGCCGTGCGGGCAGCAGGGGATGCTCTTCTATGTGCGTGCCGGGTGGGCTCAAGGAGGACGCTGCCCAGACTCAGCCCAGGGCCCTCCGAGACCCTGCGCACTCTCCCTGCATGCCATGCTTCGCCCTCACCCGCTTCAGGCCGCGGCATGCCGCAGCGCGGCGCGGCGTCTCTCCACACGGGAGTCTGGAGGACTCGATGGTGCAGACCGGTGCTGTCCTCCCCCACGCTTCCGGCACCTGTGCAGCATCAGCCCACCCCGGTCGGACGCAGAAGATGCCGCATATTCCGCTCACACGCAGCCGGGGGCTGAGCCCTGCCCACCTCCCGCACACCTTGCTCGGAGTGCGGCACACCGTGCCAGCTGCCCACCGACAGCGCCTGCGCACAGCGCTCGCACTTGTGCATACCTTGGAAGGGGGAGGGGCCTGCTTCAGCGCGGCATCGTTGCCCGTGGGAGCGCGCTGTCCACATCGTCCCTTTCCGCCGATGCAGCGGGGGGTGGGCGCGTGCCTGGACCGCATGCCCGCATGTGCCGCGGCAGGGTGGCACGCTGCTGTGAGTCGGGGGCAGCAAAGGGCACCCCACCTGGTCCTCGACCCGCACCTCTTTCACAGGCGTGGCTGCGTCAAGCGGAAGGGGCCACCCCAAGAGCCCCGCCGATACGCATGCGCCCGCGCACACAGAGCGCTCACAGCCCGCCGTTCCCAGGTCAGGGGACGGAGGATGTGGGGAGCAGCGATATACACACGACGGCGGAGGCCCGTGCAGCGCGAGTGAGGTGCGTGCAATGGCATCCCTGCGCGCAACACCATTGCGTGAAACGCGGTCTGCCTCGAGCGTCGGGCGATCCGCGGATCTCGCGCGGCGCACCGGTGGCAGTGCCATTTCAAACCTGTCCGCCGACACCAAGCGTCTGCAAACGTACCCGAGGGCACACCGCAGGCTCTTTTCTTCCCCAGAGAGTGGGTGCTGGGCCCTGATACCATGCACCGAGGTGTCTTCTCATGGGAGAGGAGCGCGCCATAAAACATAATAAAAGAGAATAAGATACACTGGACGACAAGAAAGCAGAGGGGTGGGTCATCCGCAGCCACTCTTCCATCGTAGAAGGCCAGCACAAGTGACCAGTCGTTTTCTTTCCGTTCTCGGCTTGGTGAAACAACAAAGGTGAACGAGAGAAGGGCAGCGCATGACAGAAGGGAGATTCAGTTAAATCACAGCAGCGGTGGTGAGTACCACAGCCTCCCATCTCCTCATTGGCTTTCTCCGTTTCGTGTATGCGTGGGTGCAAGTCGGACGACAGCCGCGGCGCGTTCCTGTATGGCCGAACGCGCAGCAACACTTCATCATGTAGGTGTGCGCGGGAGCCGGCGGAAGCACACCCGCTCGACTGGGTTCGCATGCTCCCACCACACTTTCGACGCTCGCGCACGCAGAGACACACGGCATAGAAAAAAAAACGAGGAAAGCAAAAAGGAAGCACAAAGAGAGCACGCACAGAGAAGATCACACCCTTCTACACAGTCACCGCTAACTCGCCCCCACGTTTCCTCGCCCACGCGCATACCCTTCCTCTCCCAGGACGCCCGCTGCGGCAGCAGCACTGCCGGCAGGGTCCACAGTGGAAGGTGCAACTGGCGAGACAGAAACGAAGATAAAAAGGGGGGTAACTGTCAGAATAAAAAGGGTGAAGAGGCAGAGGAGCATCTGCGGAGGGTTCAGGAGCTGGGTGGCCGACTGAAGAAGAGTGCAAACGACAAGAACAGCAAAGCGGGGCACAACCGTAAACTAGATGCAGCCCGTTGCGCCTGCTGGCCGTTCGTCATGTCTCTTTCCGTGCAAAGCGGGTCTGCGGGAATACGCGCGCGAGCCGGCAGGCATGCAGAAGAGAATTGAGGAGGTCAAAAGAAGAGCAACAAAGGGAGGGAGGGAGGGGGGGCGAAGAGGCGGCAGTGTCAGCCCTTGCTGAGGCAGTCGCACACAGTATCTCCACCTGCAGTACGAAACGCCACCACTCTGCTCAACTTTCGCTGTAGGAGGGGAGTTTTAGTGCAACGCGCGCTGCGCCACTAACCCCTCCAGCTGCCTCTCTCTCTGCCGCTTCTCCAGCATCTCGGCACAAGCACCCCGCGCCCCTGCGATCACACACACGCACACACCTACTCGCACGCATTCTCCTCTCCGTGAAGAGTCACCGGGTATTTGCCGTCTAGCCGCCAATTTCTACATCAGCCTCTATCTCTGTCTACACCTTGGCCGGCGCGTTCATGGACGTGATGCGGCCAACGGCAATGCCGCGCGGGGCCCAGTGCAGCACCACCGCGTCGCCGGCGCTGACTACCTCTGGACGAAAGAGAAAACGGCACTGTACGAGGATGCTCTCGCGAAGGCCGGCTGCTGCGGCGGCGTCGCTCTCCTCCTCGCTGCCAGGTGGCGTCACAGAAGTCACGCACACAGCCTGACGCGCATTGCGAGTGTACATGATCGGCTCCATATGCGCGCTTATCGACTGCGACAGCACCGAGACGGCAGCCTGGAAAGACCACACCGCCGTCTCCGGCTGGCGCACGAGAACTTTGCCCTTGTGCGAGACCGTCACCGCGTCCGGCAGTCGGTTCAGAGCGAACGTGGCCTCGTCGCCAACCTGCGCCTCGTTCACGTGCTCACCGTCAACGTGGATGCCGCGCACAAGCACGGCATAGAAGCGACCGTCGCTGCCAGGCCCGATGTAGCAGCTGCACCCCACCTCGACTGGGCCGCGTGCAACGCGGCCGTGCACAACATGCCCCACGCCATCGACGGCAAAGGCGTAGTCAAGGAGCACTTCAAAGGGGGGCTTTGAGGCCCACGAAGACGGGCTCAGCAGAGGCGAGGGAGGAGGGTTCTGTATGTGGGAGAGGCAATAGCGGAACAACTCCAGACCTTCTCCCCCTTGCACCGACGACACACAAAACACGGGCACGCGCAGCCGCTCGGCACGGGGCGGGACCGCTGTCGTGTTTGGGGTGGAAATGGGAGTCGTCGTGCCCACACCCCCCTCCACGGCGGCGTCGCGGTGGCGTGGTAGCCACGCCCGGCAGTACGCCGCAGCCATCAGTGTCGAGTCCACCTGCTCCGACTCACACCCCACCACCTCCAGCGCAATGGCGAGCTCCATGATGAGGCCATCCAGCTCGAATTCCTCCACCAAGTCGCTCTTGGTGACCACCACGACAAACGGTGTGTTCATGGCGCAGCACACCTCCGCGTAGAGAGAGACGTCGGAGACGTCGGCAGTGTCGGCCGCTACGCACACGCACACGTAATCCGGCTTGCGGCTCATGAGACAAAACAGCATCGTCTTAGTGATGTCGCCACCAGCGTCGAGAAGCGTGATGGAGCGAGGCGAGGCGCCCGTGAAAGGCAGCGTCGATGTTGGCAGCGGCGCCGCAGGAGATGAGGTGCAGGACCAGCTGGGAGCGGAGCCGCGCAGGGCCGCAGCGGGCGAATCCCTGGGCGACGGCAGCTGCGCTGCACTGACGGGCCGCTTCAGCTCTGATGACGTGTCAGCCGGTGTCTGCGTCACCGTCCAAACCCGCGACGCCAGCGAGCTTGTCCGCCCTGTGTCGAGCTCGTGCTTGTGGTTGAACAGGGCCTGCCGCGTTCCACCGCAGCCGTCGTCGAGGCGAGACGTGAGGAGCACCGCCATCAGCGTCGACTTGCCGGAGCCGACGGCGCCGCAGAAGGCGACGCTCAAATCGTGGCCGCTATTGCCTGCCTGACGCCGCGATAGCATAATCTCTCCACACAGCAGCTCCTCCTCATTCTCCTTGCTGTGACATGGTTCATGTTGTTCGCCATCTCGCTCCGCGCGCTCTGCCACACTGACCTTTAACTTGTCGTATGGGGAGGAAACGCTGCCTCCGGCCGGGGTCGCGGCAGTCTTTCTGACGACACAGCATTGCAGCAGCGTCGCCTCTAGTTGCAGCTGAGCTGCCATACGATTAATGGTCTGCACGGACTCGTTGAAGTCCCGCCGGGTCAGCCCGCGAGGGGTGCCGTCGTCGGAGACACCGAGCTCGTAGAGGCACTGGCCATGGCCCTCCGAGACGCGAAACTGCATTTGCGTCACGAGGTGCTGGAAGCGGCTCGGCGAGATGCCGGTGAGGCGCCACTTGTACTCCACATCGCCCTCGTCATCCTCCGCGGTGAGAGACTGATACGCCAGCCCGCCCGCGCGGCCACCAAGTGTTGCGGAGCTCGTCGTCGATGCAGCGGATGGCGGAAGCAGCTGAGGCGGAGTGGAGTTCATGACGGAGGAGCAGCTGCACATCCACGCAGTCGGGCGAGCAGAGACGCAGTTACGCTCATCGGCGCCATCAAGCAGCAGTGAAGGCGAGGCGGTCTCCTCACTGTGTGCCACCACCGACTCTGGAAGTGCTACCCACGCTGGAGAGCCCATCAAAGGATGAGGGTAGTGAGGCGTTGACGATGAGAGTGCGTCGGTCTGTCTGGGATCTCTCTGACCTCGTTGGAGGCGGCGGTCATGGCGAAACGAGGCGCGCGCGCGCTCGGCCAAGATCTGCTGCTGTGATTTCGTCCCGGCATGCGTCTCCTGCACTACTGTGTGGAGACTCAGCATCTGCTCGCCGTCAGCTGAAGACGACGTTGGTGGTGGTAATATTGATGAAACCGCCGCGACTTCGCCGGCCCCCACCGCCGCCGTCGAAGAGCATCCATTAGGAGCTGGCAAAGCCGATGGTGGCACACAGTGAGAAGTCGAAGTGCACGGCAAGGTGGTGGTGGCGACGGCATCGTCCTGGTATCCCGTGCCGACGCTAGCCGTGGCGTCGCTAGACTTCCTGTGTATTCGAAACGCCTCCTGTTGCAGCATACTCAGCGAAGTCAAAACACACGGCGTAGCAGGAGAACGGACAAAAAGGCAAAGAGAGTGAGAGATAAGTCGAGAAAAAGAAGGTAAGCGCACAAGACTAGTAAGAGGAGACTGGAATGAAGTGCAGCGAGGCAAACGTGAAGCGCCTCTGTTTTTTTTTTCTGTTTCGGAGGGGAGGGAAAGGAAGGGAAGGAGAGGCGAAGGAGCACAACAGGGGGTGGAGGGAAGTACAGGGAAGCCGAGCGAGGGTAGTGTCTCAGAGCGCACACCTCATGGACCAGCTAAACGTGAACACGAGAGAAGGGCGAGTTTCGAGAGAGAGAGAGAGCTCAGCACGGCGAGCTAGTGTGCGCCACATGACAAATAGACCTGTGTGTGTATCTGTCTGTGTTTGTGTGGACGGCCCCATGCAACGTGTTTCAGACAAGAGTGAGAAAACAACTAAGCGATGACGCCGCTCACACACGGATTGGGGGGTACGCACTCGTTCAACAGCTTCCTCGATTCGTCTGCTTAGAGCCACCGGGGATGTCGGTGAAACGAAAGAAAGCACAGCAGCAGGTAACACACAAACAGTAGAAATGGCCGTTGGTAAACAGCAAACTGCTGTACAAGGAGAAGCACAATAAGCGGCGCGGAAGCTCGCGAAGCTAGCGGGAGCTCGCTGCTGGGGGGGGGGGTTGCGGTGGGAATAGGTGGATGTGGCCGTGCGTGAGTTTAGGCGCTCAAGACAGAAAGAGAGGGGGAGCCGATTTGCGGTCCTCACGTCCGTCCTTCTCTCCTGTGTGCAGGTATGCCCCATAAAACGGTACCCCTCCCGAACAGGATAGTGAAACAACAAAAACAGCACGAGCGAGAGCGAGAGGGAGCGGGGTGCATAGAGAGGAGAAAAGTCTTGTCTGTGTCCATATATATGTGCGCCTGTGTGCGCGCGTGCGTGTGCATGGCAACAGCCCTTATGCAGAGGGCGGCATCTCTGAAGTGGTCACATCAGAAAGACAGCGGCGTCCAGAGGGAGAGCGGCACACACACACGCACGAACTCCCCAGGCAGGGCTAACGAGTAGTGCAGCACCGTCTTCCTCTTTCGGTGTGTGTGAACATCGGCGCTGCCTGAACAGTTGGAATTGAAGCGACAGTCCCAGTGGAGCCTTTCGACAACGCTGGCGATGCATCCTACTTCTCATCCTCCTCTAGCGAAGCGTGCGCGTCACAACCCCATCTACTGCTCCATTCACCGGCCATCACGTGAAGTGGCCGGTGCGGCATCGTGGGTTATTTGCGGGTTCGGGTGTACGTTTGTGTGTGTTTTTGTTTTCGTTTTTGTCCGTCGTAGATAATGAAAGCGAAAAGAACAAAAGAAAAGGAAGAGATGGTGTACGGAAACCGAGACCACTCACGCCGCCGCCGCCAACACCCACAACTTGTAAGAAGAGAAGGGTGTGGAGGAGCTGCGAGAGTCAACCCTCCAGCCGTGCCGTCTTGTTTTCCTGCTTTCGTAACTCAGTCGTATCCATCCCTCACCGTCCTGTCCGGTACCGTGCAGAGAGTCAGTCGACGAAGCGAAAGCTCCCACAAAGAGATCGTGCTCGAGATCGACTCAAAACCCCGCTACGGGCGCCCTCCCTCTTCGTGGCTCGTGGGGCTCTCTAGATCTGGCTCGGGTACAGGTACACACGGATGCGGCGGCCAATGGCGGACGCCGGCACAGACGCGCCGTTGAACTTGACGCGCATCATACCGGCGTTACCGTGCGGGCGTGTCACGCGACCCCACAAGGCACGAGTGGTGCTGCGGCGCGCGGGCGCCTTGCTCCAGCGCACACACCGCTTCACCTTCTTGCCGTGGTAGACGTAGCAGACGCGCTTGCCCACATACCACGTGGCGTCCTCGCGGGTGTTGACGTTCTCAACGCGGACCAGTGCAGTTTGCTTGGTCTGACCATGCAGGCCACGCGTGTAGCCGGCGAGCGTGCCCTTCATGTAAAGACGAGGTGCCTTGCGGTTGCGGTTCACCCTGCTCGTCTTGGCAGACAGCTGGTGCAGCTTCTTGCTGCGCTGCGAATGGACCTTCGAGGTAGTCATCCGTGTTGAAGTCGATCCGGATGTTAACGGCTGCAGAAGCGAGTGAAGAAAAAGGGCGTTTGAGTTTGTGTGTGGGGTGAGGGGAGGGCGCAGGGAAGAGAGTTGATGAAGGTTTGGCAGCGGTGAAATTTTTTCGAGGAAAAGGAATAGCGCATAATTCGGAGAGAGGGGGTAGACCTCAAAGGCACATGGGAACGAGGCGCCAATATGAAGAGACGCATAGCGTGTCATGGGTCGTCTCTGTGAGTGCACCGTGCACTCGACTACACGAGCGCCGCGGCTCGCTGCTTTTACTTGTCCGATCGATTGCGAACGCGTGCCCGTCCACGTGGTGGCGCGCTGCTGAGGTTCGCCTTTGTGCTCGCGCAGCGACTCTGCGTGGCCACACAGCAAAAGACACACGGCTGAGAAGCGGTGCACCGTGCGTCATCGACGCCCCTCCCTCAACGGAAACGCACCCATCTCCGCGTCTGCGCTGGAGTACCAAAAGCTATCTGTGACGTGCTGCGTCGTCTCCTCTTGGGCAGCACGTGGAGCAGCGTCCTCCTCCGGTTTTCTCTTCCCTTCCTCTCTCTTTCCTTTGCTCAATAGCGTTGTTCGTGCAAGACGGCATCATCATCTGCGCCGTTCTTCTTGCGCTCGCTGCGTCCTACATGACAAACACACGCACACGCAGTGAGGGGTCGCCGGCAGTGCTGCCCTCTGCCCACGTTGTACATCGATACGCTTGCTCAATCCTCCTCCCTCCTGTGTTTTTGTTCTAGCAATATGAAAGAATGAAAGAAAAAGTGAAGGGACGAGGAAAGACGTCAGTGGCATGGACGTTGGCGCATGCACACCAACGCGCATGTCCAGACTACTGCACCACTTCGTTTGCCACGAAGGGACCACAGCACGCGACCGCAGATCAACACGTCAAAAAGGAAAACTGCCTGCGAGTCGACACTGACGCTGCATGGAGAAGTATGCGCACAGAGAGAGAGATGCACGCGTGCATCCTCCTAGTAATACGCACCACCGTAACCGCCGCTGCCACTGCCACCACGCCCGGCAACACTGCGGCGGCGCGTACCGTCACCGTGGACGTAAGCGCTACACTCAAGCAGAGGTACGGTTTCCTCCGCGCCAGCGGGTGCGTCAGCCACGCCGTACTCTGCCATTCGTTGGTCAACGCCTCTGCTCAGGCGCCGCTCACGACAGGTGTCTATCGCATCCTTAACCGTCACCGCCACCGCCAAGATCAAGTACAGAATACCGGCGTTGCGGCACGCACGCGCCTTTTCCTGCCGATCCCATTTGTTGATGACCGAAGTGATTGCCATCGAGTCGATGCCTATTTTGAACAAGTAGCTAATGAACACCGCACAGACACCGTTCAGGTAGCAGAACACCATGCAGGAGCGGGTGCCAAAACCCATGGTGGGATACCTAGCGGCGCACCTGTATGAGTGTCTGCTGGTCGGCGTTGATGTAACCTGTGAAGGGGTGGAACGGGGAAGAGAAGGAGTCGCGTACGAAGATGAGCAAAGCGGGCGCGAAGGGCAAAGACAGCAGAAAGGAAAGCGGGTAGTGATGCTGGACGTGTGTGCGTGTGTTTTGGTAGGCAGATGAGGGCCTGGTGGTGCGCGCGAGACGCAGCACCACAAGGCACCCTAAGCCGAGATAAAGGCGAAGAGACGACAGAACACGGATGGAAAACACGGATTCCGCTGCCGCTGCTGCTGCTGCTACCTGTGCGCCACCAGCACACGAGACACTGAGAGACTAAAATCGCTGCAAAAAAAAAGCAATGAAGAGAAAGAAAAAATAAGGACAAGTGCGTCACAAATGAGCCGGGAAAAGGAGGCGCCCCGGAATGCACAAAAAAAAAGCGCTGATGAAAGAACGATACTAAACCAAACGCACAATGAGCACACGCGAAAAAAAAATACACACATACATGTATATATGTATATATATGTGTGTAGTAGAAAGGCGGTAAACGACACGAAACGAACAACACGTGTGTGTGTGTGTTAGAGAGAGAGCGAGTGCAAGCGGGACCGGGAGCAGGGACTGGCCGAAATGCGTAATGCAAAGTCGAGGCCCCCCCCAAAAAAAAAAAATCAAATTGTTTGCGTACGTGTATGTATATGAAGCCGCGCCACATGAAGGTGACTCTTCTCCTGATCAAAGAAACCTGCGCAAGATTTGGGACAGTCGATATGGCAACACGCGCGTATACGTGCGCGCGTGCACGTATGTGAGAGAGTAGGTGTATCGCTGAGGCTGTTGTTGCACTCAATGTACGTGGGTTCTAGTGGCTTACGCAATGCCGGTAAGCCCGCATACAACAAAGAGCAACAAATAACAAGTACGAGGAGACAACGCCACGTCGTCGGGTAAGACGCGCAACCAAACAGCGCCCCGCCCCCCTGAAGAATCTCAACACGTAAACAGAGTAGGTAGAGAGGAAGAGAGAAAGGGGATACAGGCGTGCACAGTACGAAGAAAGAAGCACACGAGCACCGCTATGGTGTCCTTATGTGGGTGTATGGCACCCGATAACTCACCCAATGCTGCAGTACGAAAACCGAGCGACTACGCTGTTGTTTTTTCTTTTCTGTGGAGTAAACGGACACTATCAGCAGCCGTCGCCGCCGTTGACGTTTAGTGGGCGGAGTTGCGCAGGCGCCAAATATGGAGCGTGTAGCATGCAAGAAAAGAGGCGGAAGAGAAGAGGGGGTTACAAGCTGTCGATGCACAACAGTGAATCGAAGAGGGCACCGCTTCTACGCCTCGCGCATGCAGTGGGGTTGCTCTGCCACAGTGGCACACCGCGAAAAAAAAAGGAGCGGCAAGAAGTAGCGCGCCTTCCCTCTCGTCTTGTCATCGCACCTCGTCCATCTCTGCTCAGAGCCGGAGCTGTGCCCTTGTTGCAATTCGCGCTCGTGTGTGTGTGTGTGGGTGGGTTTTGCATTTCTACACTATGAAATCGCCACCTCTGCAGAACGGCTGCTGCTGTGCACAGGGAATACGTGCTTGCTTCTCTTTCTTGTGAGGGTATATTCATGTGGATGTGTGGTGCCCTTTCCGCCGCCTCTCGCCCCCCCCCGCCCCGGTCCTCGTGACGCCGTGCTGCTGACGCATGGAGCCAGAATCGGAGAGAGAGAAAAGCCGCCCAAAATACCATCTATAGGTGTGGGTGGGTCGATGCGCACTCTTCTCCTTTTCAACGACGTTGGTGCCGCAATGCAGCATTTGAGGGGAGGAGAGTTGAGCAAGGGCGAACATGCGTCAAAACGCGCACACAACGGGTTCGCGCAGCGGCAGCAAAAGGGGAAGCGAGAGGAGGCAGCACAGCCGCGAGTGCGTGTGAGCGTCCGCCACTGTTGTCACGCGTCTCCCTCATCGAGCTCTACTTCGAAATCGCCCAAAGGCAATGCGCGACTATGTATGATGGACGAAGAGGGGGAGGAAGCGAGAGCAGGCAACGCTCGAGCTCGGGCCCTCGCACGAGACTCTGTCACGGGGAGAGGAAGACGCACTGGTGATGCGTCAGAAACATACATCCACACGCATACATCAAAGGAACACACAAAGACGAAGCAAGGCATGTACAAGAGAGCGGCCGCTACTGTTAGGTGGATGTGAGCAACAAAGAGAACGGAAACGAAGCAAAACAACACAAAGTCGCCCCACGCCGTGGCACGAGGAGATGCACCAGAGGAGAGCATGATCACATTGCTGCAAAGTCAGCGCCGTCGGGGCAGCTTACAGCAGGGACGATCACGCCGCTACACGGGCCGTGCATCGACAACGTCAGCCACCGCGTCGCCGAATACTCAGTGATGCAGCGGTGGCGGAGCACGGTCGCCTATCCACCTCCGAATCGGCCATGGATTCGCGCATCGAGTTCGTCTGCGAACACTGAAACGAGGAGCCCATCTGGCTGCATGAAAAGCGTGGCAGTAGCCCATGGCCCGAGAGCGCCGTCGGCGCACCAACAGCAGGAACGGCTGCACTAGAAGACCGAAGAGGCCGCGCCGACTTGCTTCGCATTAGCATCCGGTAATTCTCAGACGAGGCGATGGCGGCGTGTGGGGCTAAGCGGCGCAGCAGTGGAACACAAACCCTCGACGCTGCTATTCTACTAACGCACCACATCAACCAGCGAAGAATCGACGGAAAGCCGGCCCTCACGAGCCGTACGCCTAGTTGAGCAACCACGGCAACAGTCGAGCTTAGTCGGTCTATAAGCAGCACAAGCCCGATGATTAAGTAATAGACGCCAGCCGTGCAGGTCGCGCCAGATCGCTCCTTGAGGTCCCACCGCCGCTTTGCCGCCGTCAGCGCAAAGCCGATCTGCTGCGTGCACATCATCCACGTGAACAGGAAAGCGATAACCGCATTTAACATGCAGAAGGCCCCGAGCGCCAATCGTACTGGGCGGCGCGACGGCGACTGCGAAGCCGCGGCGCTCATCAGCACCCGCGCGGCGGTAGGGGAATGGGAAGAGGAAGACGACATGAACGAGGCAACGGTGGGCGTAATCGATAAGCCTGAGCACTGCGCTGGCGGCACCTGCGGCGAGTAATACATACTGCTGAGTGGTGGCGACGGCATGTTCAGTGATGTCGACGCTCTCTGCGGCGACAAGCCGAAGCGAGGGTTCCCCAGAGGCGGCTGTGGTGATGCGCTGGCCCCCGCTCCGCGCAAGCCATCGTCACCATGCCCGGCCATCTTAGACGCATTTGAGCGGCGAAGGCCCAGCAGGGGCGAGCAAGTTGTTGAGTTCAGTTGAGGTGTGAGCGATGCCGATCGCTGATGTAGGGTGGAGGCTTCGGGGGGCACCCAGGCCGGCAAGAAGGCCGATCGACTGAAAGCGTTCTCGCCCGTGAGTCCGCCTCCCCCGCCTTCGCCACCTTGCGAGCTCGAAGCTGACTCTCTAAGCATAGTGCGACATGCACGGCCCAAGAAACACACGCGACGAGCGAAAAAAAGGAAGGACTAAAGCAGCGGCCCACGTTCGATAACGAAAAGGTCGAAAAAGGACGCTAGCACAAGGGGAGAGGTGCTCCCCAAAAAAAAAGCGCTTGATGCGTGTTAAGGGTTGCCTTTCTGCCGTTAGCATCCGATTTAGTCCTTGAGCAGACGTTTGGGTATCGGTGTACGTCGAGGGGAGTTCGCGTTCATGGGGAAGGCGGAGCGGATCGCTCCTCGCGAGCTCGCACAGTGAGGCACACGTGGCACTAAGGAGAAGGCAAAGTCACAAACTGAGGGGGGAAAGAGGCAGCGGAGTTCAAAAATGTATTTCGAAGTGAAGAGCACAACTAGCAATACGACGTACAAAAAAATGAACAAGAGGAGATGCAGAGGAGATTGATGAGAAAAATCACAGCCACTCGACGTGCCGCCGGTGCTGCGTGAGTTAAGGTGCGCGACAGACACCCGAGCGCCTCCTGTCCTTGTTATCTCTTCCGCAGTTATTCTTCTGGATTTTTTTGTCCCAGTGCGCGGAATGGTGTATGGGATTCGCGCGGCTGTCGTGCTTGGCGGCGAAGCACCCCACCTCGCTGTCTTTTTGACGATACTAAATGATCTCCTACCGCGTTTCACCGCTGGCAACGGCAAGGTGAAAAAAGCACATAAAACAGTGGGCCAAGCAAGAGTCGGTGTCCAGGCGTGCGTGCGCGTGTGGAGGCGAACACGCAGGGTGTGAGGAGGAGAAGAAAGAGGAGAGAGGCAGTGCATAGGATGAAGAAGGGGAGGTCGCGCAGACAGCAGCAGGGGGGAGGGGGCGGGCATCGGAGAGCCGTCGCGAGTACGCAAAGAGACAGGTGCGAGTCTGCGGCGGGGATCAACAGGAAGCACGGAGGTCGAGCAAAGGGAAAAGGGGAATGTACTGGTCTCTTGGGGTGTACGCGCCTTGGTGCACAACGGTCAGCTCTGCTGCATAGTACGCGCGCACGCATCAATCACATCATCGCTGTCACACCTCAAACCAGTTGCCTTCAGTTGCCAATGATGAGCTGCCCTCTGCCTATACTGCGACCCATATAAAGCGAACTGCACCTTTCTTTTTTAGCCGCTCGGCTTAAGAGCTTCAAATCCCCCCGTCTCGCGGGCAATGGCAGGGAGGGGGACGCTTCTGGTCAACATGTCCACCATCTCTGATATACAACATGAGTCAAGCCTCACTCTACCACCCACCCCACCGGCTTGTCGCAGGCTCCCCCCCCGCCTCTCCTCATCGCGTGGTGGGAAGCACCCGGTGGACACGCGCGTCGCAGAAATGGGCCAGCTCAGCCATGCGAGAGCACGGCCACCCCCCGCCACAACCTCCACCCGCCCCCCGCTCTGCTCGTCGCCTCAAACTCTACCCGCCCCATCATGCAGGTCCCCACCTCTGGTGCATCCCTCGCGAGGTGGCTCGGGCTCCCCCCACCACACCAGTGGGCAGCGTGAGGGGCGGGGGGCGGGATGCGTTTCCAGTCGCGCCGACACCCTGCGTCCTCATAGGGATCGCACAAGCTGTGCGTACTGACGCAGATCGCTCCGACGCCACGCCGTCCAGGACCTCACCGCCGACACCAGCAGCGATGCATTGCTCTGGCATGCCCGCGTCGTAGGCGCCCGACTCTGACACCACCATAAACTGGTTGGGCATTGCCAGGGATAGAGGGTGACCGCTCGGCTTGCCCACCGCGCAGGGGTGTACCGGACCCTGTGATACCACGCACTGCGAGGGGTCCCCCCCGTCATCGAGGGGCGGTGGCAGCGAGACGATAATACGAAAAAGCAGCAGGAGAGAAGAGAACAGGTCTGATCGGTGACATGTATGCACGTAAGAAATGAAAACAAAAGAAATGAGGGATCTAGTCTAGGAACAGACGCGCGCTCTCTGTGCATGCTTGGAGATCATTCAGTCTGTAAGTGAGTGAGTGATGAAAAGGCAGAGGCGTTTTTTTTTTTGCAAAAAGGAGAGATGAACGGAGGAGGAACGCAGCCCTTTTCGGACGCGAACACATACAACGCAGGAAACCTCGCCCACGTGTGTGCGCACAGGTGCGGGGTGGGCGCTGGCACTCATGTGGCCTCAATTCCGCCATCCGCGCATCTCTGGGCACCACTGGCGGAGTTAGAGAAAAAGAAAGGAAGCTCCCGACGAGGGTTCGCTCATTCGTAGCGTAAGCCCATCAGTGCACTCTCTAAGGAGCTGATGCGGTTCAAGAGCGCTACAGCTGGCCTGCCAAGTGAGGCGCCACCCAAGAAGGCGTCACTGTTGGGCGCATCAACCGCTTTCTTTGCATTGCTGACCTGTGGAGCGGCTACACAGTCGTCGCGACGAGCTTGGGCGTAGACGCTCCAAGAAGTCTGTCTCGCATCGACACGCAAAGACGGGCCGGTCTCGCAGACTTGCTGCGCGTCGCTGCTCTCACCGATAGAAGAGGGAGGCGCGGCCGCTGATGTATAAGCCGACTTCTTTCTGCAGAGCCGCAGCGCCGGATTTGAGGATGCAGACGTGAACGGACAGCAGCAGCACGTTGCCGGCAAGGGTGCACGGGGCGCTGTCGGTGGCTGCGTTGCAGGGGAGCCGAAATCTAGCAGCTGGGGGAGGCTGGGGAGCAGCGTAACGAGGGTGCGGGCATGTGCTGACGGAAGCGCCTTATTCACGTCAGCGTCTGCATCCCACACGAGCGGCGTCTGCGCGGCGTTGGGTGGGTGTGTCTCACGTGGCATGGCATCGGATGTGCCCACCTCTGCCTGTACATAGGACCCACACGCACATTTGTGGAGCTGGCCGGTCGTACAAGTGCCGTTGCTCGGCGGCACGCTGACCGTGGCGAGGTTGGTGAACCGTTCGCTGTAAAAATTGTTCCACTTTGCGTACTGCTCCATGTTCGACATGATCACTCGCAGCCGATGATTCTCTTCAGATGCACTGGGGCGGGTCTCAAGTGGGGGCCCATCCCCCATCTCATTCCCAGCCACATCTGCCGATGCGGGAACTGCTTTGACGTTGTATGTATACGACGTTGTGGCCTCTGTGACGTGGTTGGGGTGCAGCGTGAGTTCGTCTCCATCCCGCAACACCAGCGGGCCGGTGCCGTAACTGATACCGTTGACGCCAAGTCGCATTCGGCTGCAATCCCACGGCAATGCTGTGAGTGCGTGCGTCGTTGGTGAGACGCCAGCGGCGCCGGCAGCACCGCTACTTACCGGTGCAACGCGTAGTTCTACCGAGCAGTCATCTGCGATTAACAGAGCAGAGTTCTCGGATGCCTCGGCGGAGAGAATGAGCTCATGGGCTGCCGTATCGAAGCAAGCCTGAACCCGGAAGCGCGCCCGCTGGCAGTGAGAGCTCAGACCATCGAAAGACTCCGGTGATTTCATGTTTGTGTTGGTGTCAGTAAGTAAGAGGTCAGTTATCTTTCAGCGCCGAGAGGTATAGAAGGAGCAGTTGAGAGAGGTGCAGCGCACACTTTTCGGTTTCACTTTTCCTTGTGTGTGTGTGTGTGTGTGCCTCGCTTGCTTCGCCGAGTTCCAGGTGCCCCGCGCAAGGAGGATTCTGAGATAACGGAATAGTGCGCGTCAATGTTGGAGATAGTGAGGCCGATGTCGATGGGGGGGGGGACGACGGGAAGGAGCAAGAAAAAAAACATCAAGAGAGGAGGCGGAGCGGTAAGATAGCTGGCTGCGTGCAAACATGACAGCGCTTGCGTTTGAAGAGTGGGACGACGGTGGTGCTCTGATGAAGACGATTGCAAGGGGAGAGGGGGGCGGAGTGCGACGGGAGCTGCCGCTGAGTTTGCTAAACGCTCAGCGAAGGCTATATCGTGCACTAACAGGGAAAAATAAAACGGCACGGCCAACCAAGGTCATCTGATGCAGCGAGAATTGTCCGCGGCACCATCGCCGTTATCCTTCCCTCACAGGTGGCGAGCCGGTCTCCCGGAGCACGGCTGCATTTCTAGGGCACGGTTGGTAAAATTTCTCTTCCCCGCTTACTACGCAGCCACTTTTTTCGCCCCTCTCCCTCCCACACAACCCGTCATCAAACAGAAGATACACTTGGATGAGCAACGGTTTCTTGTTGTTCGGGAGTGCAGCTGTTGCCTTGTTCCACCTGTACGGGCACTTGGGGGGGGGTTCTTTTTTTCATGGTGTGTGTGTGTATGTGTTTTTCTTTTGGATGATGAGGGATGGGGACGGGGGCGCTGCCTTCTTCCCTCGTGTGCGCTCTCAGCTGAGAGGCAGCCAAGGAGCGCGCGCATGGGCAAATAAAGCGAAAAGGGGAGGTTGGAGGGGCGTGTCGCCCGCTGTACATCGAGTGGGCCGCCTGCTCCCCTTCACCGAGGGGAGCAAACAGCGAAACTTCACTTGCGCGTTGCGCGATGGTAAGAGAAGGAAAGCGCACCGAAAACCCCCAACAGGCGTAGGTGGAGGTCCACAAATGTGTATGCCCCCTGCTGCGACTGGTCTACGCTCGGCTGCCTCTCCTCCGCTCTGTCCTTCTCTCGCAGCAGCAGCGCCACGATAAGCTCTGTACATCACCGCGGCGGTGGAGGGGGTTTATCAACAAGTGACGGAGGGGAAACAGAATAAGGACTGCACAGAGAGTGAAGGAAAAAGGCAAAAGCCGCCCTTCACACACACACACACGAAAAAGGGGGTGCAGCAGACGTGGATAAACTGTTTTGTGTGCCTTGGTCATGGCAGCTCAGTGATCCTACACCACCAGTGCCGCTGGAGCTCGTCCACTGGTTGACGCGCATAGGCCCTTGCGAGGCGGCAGTGCAGTTTCGCTGATGCGCTGCAGCCCCCATATTTTTGCGCCGTCGCTTACGTCTATCAAGGTCCGTTACTGCCGTCGCTTCGGAACGGGGCTACTGAAGGAGGTGGCGTCTGTCGTCGTCACAGCTGCTGCCGTCGCAGTTGGAAGCGGAGGCGGTGTGGAGGGGCCACAGGCTTTGAACGGTATACCGGCCGAAGTTCCCGGCGGGGACGAAGGTGCCGAGAGGGGCACTGAGGAACCGCGCACCGCTTCCATAGATCGCGGCGCAGGTGAGGGCCCTTGAGCTCCAGACGGCAACGACGCCTCTGCACGAGGTGGATTGAACGCCACGCGGGGCGCCGACGCCGATTTAAACGGCGCAAACGGCCCGAAGGGCCGCGGAAGGCCGAGGTCGTCGTCTTGCGGTACGTATGCGTTGGGGCGGGGCACCGCCGTAGTGGCGACCATCTGCATCCCCAAAGATGTCTCGCTCTCCTTAGCTGCGTCGCGCTGGCGCTGGCGGGCGGCCACGTAGCGCTGCTGGCACTGCCGCTCCCGCTCGTAATGCAGCTCGGCTTCTGCGTACGGGGCCTCGCCGGCCTCCAAGCGCTCCTCGGCTTCCTCCACTACGGACTCGAGGCGCTGCACCTCCTGCTGAAGCTGAATGCTCGAGGCCTGAAAGAGGGACAGCTCCGCAATGGTTGCCATCATCTGGCGACTCTTGTGGCGGATGCTGCTGTGATACTTGTTGACTTGCTGCGCTAGAGCTAGTGTGCACTCCTTACCGGCATCCGCCTGATCGCCGACGCGCTCCGCCAGCTCCGTCACCTCCTCGAGGATAAGGTTCTTTTCGCGCAGCTTGGCGTTCAGCTTCTGCACTCGCGCCTCCAACTCCTGGCAGCGAGCCTGCAAGCATACGTACTGTTCGGAAGGGCCGCCCACCAGTGCCGGCGCCGGCGCCGCACGGGCATCACCACCGCTTTTGTCGGCATGTCCTGCATCGCCAGGGGACGAGGAGGCGCTAAGAGCTGCCGGTGCACTATCCGCCTGGGTGCACATTGCCGCTGCCGCCGCCGTGGCTTGCGCCTCACTGGCTGCCGGTAAGGCGACATTGCCCGGGAGCACGAGCGGAACGCGGTTCCACCGATGCGGGTTCTTGGGGTCTGTGATGTCATCCTCAAGCACCTGTGTGCGCCACTGCTCCGCCTCGATCTCCTCCCTCAGGCGCGTCAGCTCCAGTTCCATCTGCGATACCTTCGGGATGGAGTGCTGGCATGCCTCGATATCGTGCAGCAAGGTTCCCAGTTTCGTCTTGAGCATGCGCACCTCATTCGCGCGGTCATTCGTCATCCGGGTACCCTCGGCGATAGCCAACTCCTGGGCCTTGATGCGGGCCGCAAGCAGCGCCGCCTCATCGTTGCGATCAATAAGTTGGATGCCGGCCTGGTTGCGGTTCTCGATCGCCGCTGCATAGGCACGGCGCAGGTCCGCCATTGTGTCTTCGGTCGCCGCAATGTCGGTGTTCAGACGGCGCACCTGCGCCTTTACCTCCCGCTCACTGTCCGCAGCCTTCTCCATCTGCTTGCGTTGCCGGTTCTTCTCCAGCCGCAGGTTAGCGCACAGGTGCGTCAGCTCGTGCAACTGGAACTTGGCCTTCGCGATCTCCTGGTCCTTCAGGGCAGACTCGCGCGTCAGCACGGAGAGCTCCTTCTCGAGCAGCTTTGTCTTCTCCGCCACCTGGGCCATGGCCTGCGCAATCGTTTGGATTTGCGTAGCTTTCTGCGCCCGCTCCTGCTTCACCCTTTGAAACAAATCTATAGCCTTCCCAAGCCGCTTTTCCAGCTCGCTGTGGCGCCGCTGCGCCTCCTTGACCAAAACCTCGCGCATCTGCAGCTCGCATTGCGCCAAATACACGCGGGTCTCCTCGCGCGCGCTCGCTCGGCTGAACTCCTGCCGCTTCACCGCAATCGCCGCCAGCTCGCGCCGCTTCACGTCCTCTTGCTTTGCCTTCACAGCGATCGTCTCCTCAGCCTCGCGGATCTCAGCGAGCACCTGCTCCGCCTTCTTGACGAACTCCTTCGACTTGGCCTGCTCAAAAAGCAGCTTCTTCGTGCGAACCTCAGCATCCTTGCGGTGGGCTTGGATCTCCTTCTCCACGTGCGCCGTGGCACGCGTCACCTGCTCCAGCTCCCTGTGCAGGAGGCCAATCTGCTCCCTCAGAGACTCCTCCTCGCGCCGCGAGTCTTCCATGTCCCGCTCCAGGGTGGAGAAGATGCGCATGCACTTTTCCCGCTCACGCTCGATGCGGTCGACACCATCCTGCTCCTGCTGGAGTGCTATCTTCGTCGACAAGACGAGCTGATCGAGCTCGGCGACGCGCTCCTGAGTTGCCTGGCGTGTCTCCACCTCCACCTCCAACGACGTGTTCATCGTGGCGAGCGTCTTTCGCTTCGCGTCCATCTCGGCACGTAGAGTCTGTAAGCGCTTCTTGGCAGCTTCGTGGTCCTCGGCGCGGCTGTTGCGCTGCAGCTCCATCGACTGAATGCGCTCTGCCTGCGCCAAGACCTTCTCCTCGGTGCTGGAGAGCTCGCGCTGGGCACCGACCAGGCTTCCCTGTACGAGGTCAAGTTGCTTCTTCGCGCGTTCAGGGTCGCTCTGCACGTTCTGCAGCTGCTTCCTCGCCTGCGCCAAGGTGGTCGCGAAGTTCGCGATCTCCTCTTTCTTCTGCGCCTCTTCCTTGACGAGCTCATCTTTCTCCGCTTGGCACCTGACCAAGTCTGCGGCCAGTTCTTTGATGTGGGTCCCCATCTCCGTGATCTCCGCCTGCATGGACTCCATCTTGGGCCGTATCCGCGCCTCCTCCGCCGCGATGGCGTCCTCGCGCTCAAGGATGAGGTGCTGCTTACGCCGATCATACTCGAGCACCTCGACCTGGAGGACGCTGTCGCGCTCCAACGCAGCCGCGAGATCACGTTCGTGCTCCATTAAGTTGCGCTTGAGGGCCTGAATCACCTCGTCATCCTTCTTGGCTGCGTCGCCGAAGGTGTAAATGCGCTGCCGCTCCACCTCAAGCCGGCTCCTCAACTGTCGCGCGTGCTTCAGAAGTGTGTTGTCACGCCTGTAGATGGCGAGAACGCGGGAGTGCAGTTCTTTGAACTTTCGCTTCAAGTAATCGGCACGCTCCTCGGAGATTTGGCCCTCGTCGATGAGCGCGTTCAGCACCACGTACGCCGTCGAATGCGTCACATCGCTGACATCCCCGTTCGGGGAGACCGCCGAAGAGGGGCCGGGGCCGCCATCTTGCTGTGTCATGGCGACGGGCAGGTAAAGCGGAAGGTTCCGAAGGCTATCCAATGAGGCGGGCACCGGAAGACAGAGTCGTGGGGACAGAGGCTGCACGCCGCACAAAGGCAACCTCGTCACAATGCTCTGCTTCTCTTTTCTTTCGTCGCGTGGACGATGGCGGCGAATGTAAGCAAGGGTAGCGAGTTTGTGATCGCATGTGAGCCGGTGTGTGTGTGTGTGTGTGTGGGGGGAGGGGGGGCATCACGAACGTGGCGCGTCGCATGTGCGCAAGCGGACGAGAAAGAGGAAGAGACCAGCCGGACGCATGGATGCCCACACCGAGAACGTGAAAGAGGCGATGATGATGATGGAGGGAGGGGGAATAAGGCAGATGAGAAGAGGCGCAGGACTGGGAGAACGACTCGCTCCACAACCAGCATGGCGTCCTGGCAGCCAGGGAGGGGGAATACCAACAAAAAAGCACACCGCTTAGCGTAGTCGTAAAAGGGTGCCCGGAACGATCGCGCAACAAAAGCGGAGGAGCACCAGCCGCTGTAGCGGTGTGTCGTACCACCATCCTCCTCTTCTACGCACCTGCGAGCGTGATACTGTACGCTGATTGGTTTTTGCATGCGCGTGTTGCCACCTTTAAGAATCACAGCAAAAGCACCTGATATGGAGATTACGCCCCTGTGGCACACATGTGAACCACCCCGCGCCAACACGCAGGCAAGGTCGGTCAGCGCAAATCTGCAAACCGTACGTAACCACAGATGCGTGAGACTAGAGCGAGGACATGTAAAGCCGACATGTGGCAAGTGCGCTGTGAAACGCGATACCTACCCACCTTCATGCTCCGCACTAGCACCACTGCCGCCCACGCGCCACGGCACACCGCGTCCTCATCGTCCCACTCGACATTAAGCCGATGATGCCGTCGATTCGTCATCAAGGGTAAAAAGACGCAGCCGGAGAGCAAGAAACAGCATTAGGGGCATCGCGTGAGTTTCTGTCGCAGACATTTGGGCATCGGTTGTCTTGTGCCTTCGAGAATCGCCCGCTCATCGGCGCGCGGCTCCGTCGTCGTCTCGTGAGCGCTTCCGGCTACGCGCCGGGTCTGGCCGCTGTTTTGCCAGGGTAAGTGAAACGTAATGTGGCAGGCCCTTCCCCAACACGTCCGTGCCGCGAGCGCCAATGTAGTTCTCGTTCAAGTTCAGGTAGAATTTGGTCGCAGAGGCGGTGGCTGGACGAAGCAGCGCGTGTGGGGTAGCTGAGCTCGCGCAAACCGCTGGCGCCGGCCAGCGGCGTACAACATCCGCCACGGCGATCGCGCCATCATCATCGATGCCTACACTCTTTAGGATCACTGCCCGTATTGACGGAAGGCGCCGCACTGCCGCCACGACGTGCACGGCGCCGTCATTGCCGAGTTTCGCGTTGTAGCTGAGGTCCAAAAGCTCGAGCGAGGAAGACGATTGCGCGGAGGCCCCCGCTGCCGTCGAAACTGTCGAATCAGCTGCAGCGCCTGGAGAAGACGCTTTCGTGATACCCGGTGCGGTTGCTGCGTCTCCGGCGACCCCAAGCCCCAGGGTGTTACAGAGTAGAACGGCATCGTCGGCGCTCAGCCTATTTCGTGAAAAGTCCACCACGCGCAGAGTGTGGCGATGTGCGGCGATGCGACGGAAGAACAAGTAAATCCCTGTAGGGCCGTCACACCCAAGCTGCAGGCGTAGATGCCGCAGCGGATTTTTCATGTAGGAGAGGTCAAAATACGCCGCGGCGCGCTCGCAGTGCGGCTTTTCAAAACGGCTGCGCACCACCTCCAGTACATCAGAGCGAGGAAGCATATGCATGATACGGTAGATCGGATCCTTGCGAAGCACCTCTCGACTTGCGGATGCGGGAATAGTCGCCTTGACCGCCTCTACTGGCCGCTCTTGCTCAGACGTGCTAAGCGCCACTGCATTCGTCAGGGTTGACGCAGTGGTAGCGCTGCTCGTGGCCACAGACGCAGAGGCCGCAGAGTGGGCGGCCCCCGCGGGCTCATCACTGCGTGCGATATTGCCTTTCGAAGGCACCGTCTTCTTTACAGTCTTTCGAGCATCGCTCCTGCCGGTCTGTACCTTCAGAGAGCCCGGCATCTCCGCCGCTAAATCAGTGGAAAGGAGGGGAGGGTGTACAGGCGTCCTTGTAAAGGCACCCAAGCTCTTGCTCCGACGCAGCGGAGGAGCTGTCTCGACTTGCGTGCATATGCAGGAGGAAGACGAGAGCAATAGAAGACACCGAGAAATACAAAGGGCAAAGGGGAAAGGATTTCAGACGCTATCGAGACGCCAGACACCTACGGTGCGGTGTTGCGGTGAAGATGGAGTTAAATATCAGCTGGGCCTCATGACGATTCGGGAACACTGGAAGCGGGCATCGGCCACCGTGAGCACAGACGACCCTCCACACACACACACACACACAGCCACACGATCCGCTATGCAGCAAGCAACGAGGTGAACGATGCGTAGCACACTCTCGTGACGCCGTCGCATGCAGAGGGTCCTTCTGAAGGAGAAAGGGAACAATGGCCCGTCGGCCAGTCGACGACTGCGTGTGTGTGTTGTCGCTGTGACTGTTGATGCTTTCCTGCTAAAGAGCTGTGCAAGAGGGACAAGGAGTTGGAAAGGGGGCAATGCACGAAAAGGAAAAAAAACAAGCAAAGCAGCGGGCGCCTCTCACAGTAGCAAGCACCAGAAAGCGAGACCGCCTGCGAAAGTTGTCTGTCGTCGCCGATAGACGTGCCTACCCCCTCCCACGTAATGCGTGTCGCTCTCGCAAGAACGTCAGATCTGTCCGGGTTTTTCGATTCCTGACGATAGAGAAACCACAACGGACAAGCACACGCTCATCCACACACCGCAGCGCTCACAAGAGGTCTCCCTCGAAGAGGGCCACAGGCGCACTGAGGAGGAGCAGGGCAGGAGGAAGAAAGAGCGAGAGAGAATGAGAAAGAGAGAGCGGTCCCTAAAACGTCGTCGGCTCACATCACTTCGACAAGGCGTGGTAAGGGTGCACCGCGGAGGTGCGCCGCACGGATACGACAATGCCGAGTCGTTTGTCCCCCGCTGCGGCAAACACGCTCGTTTCCACCTGCCCATCCATGCGTGCGCTGTCGACGCTGTGCAGCGTATTGGCCTCGTCTCGGCCGCCGGTCGCGTTCGCTCCGCCACCCTTCACGGGGTGCTGGTATCTGAAGTCAACAGCCCAGATGTTCACGGAGCTGTCGAGATGCGCCGTGACGAAGCGCGTGCCGGTGTTGTTCCACGACAGCTTTGCGACCTCCTCGCACGGCACCTGCGCCGTTGCCAGTTCCTCAAGCGGGCTGGCGGCTATCGGTGCTACGCTGCCGTGCGCCCATCCCATTCGCCCACCGCCACCGCCGCCGACGCTGTGGGTCGCGTGAGGCAGGCCGGCCGCGTTCATGAAGCGCGGCCGGCGAAAGAGCACCAGTCGAACGCAAGTCGTGAACACCATCGCCAGACACAAAAAGCTACGCCCCGAGGATGGGGACCAGGCAACCTGCTTGCATGGGCTGCACAAAGCAGACGGCAGTCGGTGGTACACCACCTCGCCCAGCCGCGTGCTGTCTTGGGTGGCCGCCACAACGTAAACAGAACCTCCCTGATCGCCGGCCGCTAGCAGGGCGCCGGACTCGTCCCAGGCAACGCCAAGTGTGTCTCGCCGGCGATGGCGCGCTGCGACCGCGGAGGACGAGCCAGCATCACCGCTCCTGTCGCCGTCATGCGTGCGGGAACCGCCGCCGTCGTCCTCGGTGAAGGGAAGCGTGAGGACGCGGCACAGCACCCATGAGGTGTGGCTCACCCCATCGCCTCCGTTTGTCGCGGTGCCGTCACCCGCACTCAAGCTGGGTGACGGCCCAGGAGCCACTGCAGTGCCACACGCAGTGGAGCCTCTCACCCACAGCTCCACTCGACCGCGGCGACACGCGCACGCCACGGTGAAGTTTGTGGAGATGGAGCAGCTCACACTCTCCGTGGAGCGGATGCAGTCATCCAGCGCCCAATTCCCATGCGAGTAGCGATAGAGCCGGATGCCGTGCCCCGGGCAGAGCCCAGCGAGGTAGATGCCTTGTTGCCACGGCGCCCATGACAACTCGGTGCAGGTGTAGGGCAACTCGTCAATCAAGATAGACATCGTCGCCGGGTCCCACTCAAGCAGCCGCTCATCCACCGGCGTGGCCTGCTCGCCGCCAAAGAGGTCGTCATCGGGTGCCCACAGCATGCCCATGTTCTCTATCACCGGCATAAGCTGTGTCCACGTGACGAAAATCTGGTTCTTGGAGGTGGCGATGCCCAGCAGCCTGCAGTGGTTGTTGTGCTCCATGGACAGGATGGTGGCGTCGTCGGCGGTAAGATGGAAGATGGGGGTCATGTACGAAACACCGGCGCCGCCGGCACGGAATGTGTGCGCTGTCGAGTTCATCATCTCGGCGCTGGCGCCATAGAGGGCACGCCACTCGGCCGCCGCTGCAGTGTCGGTGTAGTGGATGGCGTCTTGGCTCGAATGCGTACCACGCGTAAGCATCGTGCTGGACCCTACGGCGACTCCGTTCAAAGAGTCGGCAAACCCTGGCATGGACTCACCGTAAGACCCACCAGCGGGGAAGCCGCTTGGGACGTATTCACACGCGGGCAGCGCCGCACTGTGGTGGCTGTCTCCCGTTAGCGACGCAGGAGGGGCGCGCAAAGGCGGTTGCATGAGCGCGGTTGTAATCACAGATGTACCCGTGCATTCGTATGCGTGTGTGCTGGCGTGCGGTCAGTCGATCAAGGCAGATCCATAGGCATAGGACGAGGAAAGATGGTGAGGGGAGAGCAGAGAAGTGGAAAAGGAGTCTTAGAACAGTGACGCCGAACTGACGAGTAACGCCACGGCTGAACAATGCACGAGGGTGGAGCGGCAGCCGGATACACAGAGACACACTCAAATCTTTTTTCTTTTTTCTCCTATTTCGGAATAGTCCCCCACTGCAAAACGAGGAAAAGAAAAAAGGATGTGTGGAAAGGAGAGGCAGAGCTGCTCAGTTGATCGACAACGCCTTGTGATCACCTCCTCCCCTTTCCATACATCCCACCCCCATCTCCGCACTTACCATCCGTACGACCCTGCAAATCTGCAGGTGAAGTGCGGGGGTGCCGGGATTGGAGGGCGGAAGGGGGTAACGTATGTGCGTATGTGTGGCACCCCTTGCGTCGCCTCTGCGTTTATCTCTGGGAGCGCCATAAAGCGCTTATGGGTTATGTTGCATGTTCATTATCCTCTGTTTTTATTTGTTCTGGTCGCCTACACGCGCAGCGATCGGTCGCTCTGGCTTTCCCATGTCGTGTGGGTAAATAACCCTGTCCCCACCAGAACGTCGCTATGCATGCGGCAGGGATAGGGGGTGCTGCTTGGCGTCCTCAGAGAGTGGGTGCGGGACCCTGTATACCACGCACCGAGGTGTGTGTCTGCCGTCATCAAGGCAATCGAAAGAGGGGAAGGAAGGAACCAAAGAGATAGAGAGGCCGTCACAAGGCCAGAGAAGGAGCGAGGACAAGAAACAAGTGATATAGAGAGAGCTTGGGAGTGGCTGCTTTATTGGTAATGGTTGACAACGAATGGAAACGAGAAGAGCAAAAACACACACACACGCACGAGAAAAAAAAAGCAGAACCAAAACGAAATGCAGAAAAAAAAAACGAAGCAAAACAACAGTGCGCAGTAATGCAAGCACGACAGGGAAAAGAAAGAAGCTCAGGGAGAGGGGCTTCGCTGAAGGCACAGAAAAAGGGTGCATACAGCCTCCCGTAAAGACATGAAGAGCGAGAGAAAGTAAAAAAGAAAAAAGACAAGGCGTCACAAGGGAAAATCCACGGAGAAAAACAAAAGGAAGGCGCCACAGCGTTCCAGATCGGTGCGAAGCGAGTGGGGTGCGTGGCAGCGAAGACACCGGCCCGTGTGGGGGTAAACATGTGCGTCATCCAAACAGAAAGCTTTCTCCCGCGCATTCTTTTTCCAGCCCCTCTTCACTTAAATTCGCCCTTCACATCTGCGCTGCTTGTCCTTTTAGTGCTCTCTCGCTTCCCACCGGCGTAGAGTAGCACCCGCACTTCGCTCTTTTGACTTCCTCACCACACGCATCTCCTGAATTACACGTCCCCTGTAAGGCCTGCTCCGCACGAGCACAGGCACCACACAATGAAAGGAAGTGAACAGACACGAGCAACGAACAGCAAGCGTAGGAAGCAAAAAAAGGGGGGCTGGGGCGAGGTGGTGCTGGTGAACGTGAAGAAACACAAAGTAAACGAGAACGGGCGGTGAAATGAGTGGGAGGCGCGGGAAAGAGAGAAAGGGAGCGAGCAGATGAAGGGGAAAAAGCCCTTCTGCATATATCTGTGTGCCTGAGTGTGCGCGTGTGTGTCGAGTTGCAACAAGATAAAAATAAAATAAGTAGGGACGATCATGGAAAGAGGTAGGTGATTGCTCATGCACGCAGCGGGAAACTTCACAAGAATAGCAACAGTCATAGTGAAACGGTGCAGAGACGGAAAGAAAGGCCCACGAGAGGCAGAAATCATAAAAGAAAGAAAAAGGAGCACAGTACAAACGCCCGCGCGACACCACAAACCACAGACAAAAAAAGAGGGCGAAAAACGAACATGTCAAACAGATATGGGGCACAGGGGTGTGAGGACGTAAGCATACAAAAAAAAACTGGAGAAAGGCGTTCATCAAGCAAAAGAAGGCACAAGGGATTCCAAAAAAAAAAAACTAAAAACTAAAATACAACTAAAAAAAAAACGTTAGCCTGTAAGCCGTTAGCGCCACATGAACCGAACAACAATAGAAAAAGGGAGATGGGGCAAAGACAAAACACGAGAGAGTGATGCTCATCAGCATACACTCAAAAAAAAAAAAAAAACAGAGGAAACACACACGGATAAAAAAGGTTTCACGCACAGAAAATAGAATCGGAACACAAAACAAAAGCCAAGCGCTGACACTCAAAAAAAAAAAAGGAGGCGCAGTCTCCATCACACATACGGCGGGAATCATGCTGGGAGTGTTGGGGGTAACGAAAGAAACAGATAGCCCGGAAAAGACGAGAACAGGGAAAAGCACGGGGGAGATTGGGCTTTCGGCGGCGAAAGAGGAAAAGGAGCAAAAAGAAGAATCAGCACACACACACACACATAAATGATGAAAAAAGTTGAACATGTAGAGAGGGAAAGAGAGACGAGAGAGGAAGGGGAGGAGGAGAGGGTACGGAGAACGTCCAAGTAAGCCCAGGCGAAGAGAAACGACGACGAAAAAAAAAAGATGCTGAGAGAGCGGCAGAGAGACGCGCGCTAAAGAAAAGGCGGGAACGGAAGGAGGTACCGAGAAAAGATGGGAGTATATCATGAGGAGGCTAGGGCAGGAAGGCTCAAGATGTGAAACGAAAGAAAGGAAGCCGAACAAATCCGGAAGAGAGGGATAAAAAAAAACCTACTTGAAGTTCAACATGGCGCCAAACAGCAATTCTAGGCTCACAGGCGCGTGTGCTTTCCTGCGTGCGCAGCAAAAGACGACGAAAGCATGACGTGTGCGCTGGGTGAGGGGGTAAGTGTTTCGCTGGCGACACCGTAAAATAGCATATGTAAGCACATCTACAAAAAAGGCATACACAAGGAGAGAGGGCCCACACACGCAGACAAACACCGTCAAAACAGCAATAACAAAAAGAAAAAAAAGCATGTTTTCCCTGCCGTCTCAAGTCGTATGAAATGCATGAACGCGGAAACGATAGATGATGGGAAAGCAGAGGTCGATCCCGCAATCGAAAAGGGGAAAAAATGGGACGCACCGTTATTCACCTGAGCACACACACACACACATGCACGTCAGACAAAAAAAAAACTACATGCGCACTCACACAAGAAAAGGGAAGAAAACGCAACATGTACTGTTGGCTATTTTGCAGAGCAGAGCAGAGAGAGAGGATGACCCAGAAGTGCGCACGCACCAGGAAAAAGTCCACCATGCCTAAGATACGATGCGAGCCCCCCCCCCCTAGTGACTGCATGCTTTCTGTGCTGCACTCTTGAAAGCCATCCAAGTGTATGTGTGTGTCTGTGTAACGACGGGAAGCGACATCGCCGCTTTGAAGGCGGAAAGAAACGGTGAAGAGAGCCCACCGAAAGAAGGCAAGAAACCATGAGTGTTGGTGGGACTGTGAAGCAAAGAGCTGCGTGTCTGCGTGTGGGTGCGTATGCCTGTCTGTGTTGTCATGTAGCGGATACCTCTTGTTAGCATTCGTTTCTTAGCTCCTTATCGGTACAAGTACCCCATACACGTAAACAAAACAAAACAAAAAAAAAAACAGTCGCATAACCTAAAAACTGGGGGAAAGAAAAAAAAGCAAAGAATCACGTTGGGGAGAAAGTGAGACAGAATTTACAAAAGGGGAAAGCCTTTGTATGTGCGCTGGCGTCTGTGTGAGCGTGTTTATGAGTACGACTCCGCACGCATGAACATGCCCACACACCCAGACTGCAGGCGAGGGAAAGGAGTAGGCAGATGCCGCAATCGCGGCCTGGCAAAGAAGGGAAACAAGAAGAAAAATGGTGAAAGAAGCACGACTACAGACACAAGCGGTGTAATTGACAGTCTCTATTCATGCCGCAACATCGGACGGAGCTCCTGTGGAAGGAGGCGGTGAATTATGAGAAGTAAGCAAACGTGGGCAGGGGCACGGGCTGCGCAAGCCATCACACGCCGCGCACAAGCGTCGAAAAGGGATGATAAAAGGGAAGGAAACTCCACAAGTGCTCGTATGCGGCCCCTTGATGGCCGTAGGTGCGTGTTTAGACACCACGCGAGTGTGCCCATACAGTAGGGAGGTAAGAGCGGAGAGGATAGGTGATTCTAGTAGTTTGTGTGGGTGTGTGTGCGTGTCACTCTAAGTGCATGCGCATGCTTCTCGGTGGCCAAAGAAGTCTGGACGTTGTACACCCACCGCTCGCCCGCTCACGGCGCAAGACTAGCACAGCAAAGCCAAGTGAAATTATTTTGTTTTGGGGGTCGTTTCTTTTCGACCCTTTCCCTAAGAACACCAGTGAGCTGGGAAAGACACAGGGGGCACATGAACACGGGAGAGAAAACGAGCAAACGAAGCAGGGGCAATGTGGTTGTGGAGAGTGTGCGCGTATGCTTTGAGTGTGCGAGTGTGGTGCCGCAGATTGGCCCTCCCACTGCCGCCTCGTCATACGGCGCTCGCCAACACGTCTCTCTCCCGCCTAAACTGTTTCATCCTCCTTCCCTCACTGGGGTCCTTGCTTGTGGTCTCGTCCATGTCCGACACCCGCGCTTGGCCACGTGAAAGAAGAGGCCTTGGGAAAAGCGAGCAAGCAAAAGAGGAGGAGGGTGAGGCAAGTTGGCACGCGGAAATGCGACAAAGAAAAAGTAGACGACGTACTAGGAAGGCCATGCAGAGAGAGAGACAGAGAGAGAGGATGGGAGAAGCTTTCGAGGATGCACAATGCTTGAAATAATCAATCACGCAGGCACTCACATGCACAGCGATACACATCAACGTGCGTGTGTGCGCGCCAACGAGCAGGAGAGGCAGCTGGTACGCACAGCCACCCATGACGAAAACGCATCCCAGACACGAGGCTGAAGAAGAAAAAAAAAAGAACACCGGTAAACATGGGGAAGACGAAAATAAGTTCACAGATCGAGACCTCACCCCCTCCCCGTGAGAGAGAAGGAAGGGAAACAGGTCAGTCATTATGTACAGCCAAGAGAAAGTGTGCGAGCATTCGCTTCCTGTTTGTCAGAGAAGAAAACGATGAAAAAGAGTGAGAGTGATAGAGCTCGTGAGAACAGTATCAATGCCAGCCATACGAGTAGAACGGTCAAGATGAACAACAACCAAAAAAAAAACATACCCACAGCACACCACCGGCACTACATGGGCAAAAAAGAAAAGCGCTGTGCCGTATGTGCTCTCGTACCCCTTTGGCTGTAACTCGCGTAGAAGGCGCGTGCGGACGCGTGTGTGCGAGTGTCTGTGAGCACAAGCGTCGAGAGAAGCACGAAGCGTGCGCACCACATGGCATGTGATCAAACACACGAAAAAAAAAGACAACAGAGGCGTACTAAGTGAGCGCGGATAACTGCACACTACTGAAGCTGAGCGATGCACTATCACGCGAAAGAGGGGGTGCCCGAAGCCACTTTGCCGCGGTGAGATCAGAGAAGTCAGAGAGGAAAATAATCGGGGAAAAGCACAAAGGGAGTAGCATGCAAACAGACGCGCACACGCACACGCACACACACACGCACAGACAGACAGACAGACAGAGACTAGGGCACTTTCCCAAAAAGTACCTGGATCACACGCACACACACACACACGCACACGCACGCGAGCCGTCGCAAAAAGACAAGCCCACATCGAGGGAGGCCAAAGAGCAATGCACAGCCGCGCGCGCGCGCACTCAGAGCACTACGCAAACGGCAAGTGCTAAACAACCCCAACGGCAGCACGTTTTCTCTTTTCTTCTTTTCCAAGGACATGAAAGAGAGAGCGACAAAGAAAAAAAAGAAAGGGACTGAGCACGCACGCGCACATGGAACGCTAAATTCACGTTCGATTCGATTGCCGAGAGGGAGGAAGATACGGTGACGATGAAAAGCATCGATTCGCCCAACACGCGAATAAAGAGACGAGAGGACCAAGAGAGAAGAGGGTGTGGAAGGGGGAGACCTCAGAGGTAAGAAAAATGAAGGAGAAAAGGGGAGAACAACGGCAACAGCCGAAAAAAGGGGGGTTTAGGAAGGGACAGTGGGAGGCAGGTGTAACAAAAACAGTTGTATAGATCCACGACAACAGTCAGAGGGAGTGAAGAACCACAACAATAGAGGGAAGTCCTTCAACAAAGAAAAGGATGAGGTGGGAGAGAAGAAACAAAAAGAAGAGAAAGAAGGAAGCAGTGAGGTGGGGCGTGGGGAGGAGGAAAGGCAAGGAGAACTGAGCCGGCTCTCCAAAGGAGGTTTTGAGAGCAGAGACCCAATAAGATGATGCAGATGGCGCGAAATGAAGATAGCGAAACCAAAGAAAAAAGAAAGAAGTGCGAAGCCAAGACACAAGAACGTAATGCGACTTCTCAGACATCTGCATTTAAAAGGCAACAACAACAAAAAAAAAAGAAACATGAACGCATTGTCTCGTTGTTGTTTGCATTTTGTTTTTGCCTCCGTCATCACGTGAACTCTCTATCCTCGAACCATGTGTGATGTACCCTCCTTTTTTTTGCTTTTCTACCCCTGGCTCCTTCCTTTTTTTTTTGCTGAGTAAAAGAAAAGAGGGAGGAGACAAACTGTGTGTGGCTGATCCATCGTGGTCGTGGTTTTTTTTTTCGTATTATGCAGAAGCACATGCTTTGATTTTCATTCTTTTCTCTCTTCTTTGTGGATGGAAAAGGACTTCGACACCGTCTCGGTGTGGACATTGTCGTGCTTGACGAGCGCCTAACACAACGTCGCCACCACCACCACCTCCTCCCGCTGCACTCATGTGTGGCAAAGGCACACAACAAAAACACAGGCACTCCTAAGTGTGATCATACATAGTGATAGGACAAAAAAAGAAATGGCTACAAGTGAAAAAAACTGAAAGAAATACATACGGATGTGGTTGAAGAAGAGCAGTCAAAGGGCGGAAGACCGAGCTCTAGATCTATACATCATATTGAGATCACAAAAAAAAAAACGGGGAAGGCGGCGGGGGTGCGCGGGAAAAGGGTTCCAGGGGACCTCGAGGATGAGGAGAAAAATAGAGAACAGCACACAAAGAAAAAGAAGGAAGAGGGTCAGAGGACGGAGAAAGACGCTGCCACACCCAAAGTAAGGAGAAAGGGCAGCTGCTTAGGACGGCACGCAAGGACACGCATGCACATATGTACATATATGCAAAAAGGCGCCATGAAGGGGGAGGGAAGGGGGGGCGAAAGACGAAGAGACCTGAAAAAAAAAGGAAAAAGAGTTTGTTAGAAACAACAAGGCAATTATGTCACGGAGAAAAAAGAGGAGGAAGCATCCGCGTAGGTTGCGGAGCGGAGGAGCTGCATAGAAGGCATATCGGAGAGGAAGATGGAATGAAGGTGCAAAATTGGAAGCAGTTTACATGCGGTAAAGCACAAAAAGATCTTTTTTTTCTGTTGTTTGTTTTAATGTCGGCAGAAGAGAGAAACACACAGGAAAGAGATATACAACAGTTAACGTCACCGACGACAGAGAAGCTGAAAAAAAAGAGCGAAAGAGAAGGCCCCTTCAACTGTTCCAACAAAGAAAAAGGGGGAGAACAAAACACACACGCACAGGCAAGGCACATGATAAACAACATCAGCACGCGTCCGCGGAGAGAAATGAAAAGATGGTTGCGATGAAAGATGAGGGAGAGTAAAGAGACCTGTATAAGAGGGAAAAGGGGGAAAGGGGAGAAGGACTGTAGGAGAATAGAGGAGCTGAACAAGAGAGCACACAAACGCACACGCACATGAGTGCGAGGGAAAACAGAGAAACAGAGGGTCGGGGGAGGGAAGAAAGAAAATAGTTCCAAGGAGAAGGGGTCAAACCAAAGAAAAAGGGCAAAGAAAGCAGGAGGAGGGGGAGAGCAAAGAAGATGCACGACCTCACATGAGCACGAAGCATCACACACATAAGGCGGGAAGAGAGTAGTTCCAATGAAAAGAGCATGAGGAGGAGACTGATACGGAAACGACGAAGAGGAGATTTGGGCGCAAAAAAAAAGAAGTTCCAAGAAAAAAAGGCGCGGAAAACATGGAAAAGGAGGAATAAAATCACACACAGAAAAAGATAAGGTGATACAGAAATGCACGCGACCGCACTCACATACACACAATCGCATCTTCACGCCTATAGACACCAAAGTAAAATATTTTCACGAGAGATTGTAAAAAAAAAGGGAAGACATCCACTTTACTCGAAAACACTTTACTGTTGTTTGTTCGCGTGTTGGTGTAGGTATGCATCGCCTTATTATTTTTTTTTCATCTATCAGGTGCTAAAGTCCTTCAAGTACGCAGGAACGCACACGCACCTATCCACATAACTATCAACTTCCCCTCATCCGCTGCCCGAAGCCATGCACGCTTTCGCATGAGTGCATAGTGCCGTTCTCCAAGACGCGTATAAAAGCGATGATGCGACAGAAAGAGCTGCAGGAAGAGAAGCTGGGAAACGAGCGAAGGAAGCGCCCATAACGTCAGGGGCAACTACACAGCACATGCGCGCATACATATGTAGATATACATGTATACACACCTCGTCTTCAAAAGAAAACAGAAACCGCGACAGCATCATGTGTTTCTTCACAACGCACACAGACACACACCTCCCTCCACTCCTCTCCCGACGGCGACGAGCATGGGGGAAGGTGAGGAAGAAACTCTCCCGCTTCATGTACTTCAAAAAGCGAGCTTAAACGATGCGAAAACAGAAAGCAATGGAAAGCAGCCACACCAGGGCGAGCAGGAGTGAGCACCTGAGTCGCACAAGATAAAGCGAGAGCGCGTAGGACGAGGGGAACGGGTTATTTGGGGCACACATTTGTGTGTGCCTGGGCATGAAAAGGTTATCTTTTGCCTGCTTCTCCTCTGTCATGCAAGCTCAAACGGATGTTCGCATGGGCCGTCTTCATGGCACGTCGCACCGAAGACGCAAACACACGCACAGAAGAGAAGATGGAGAGTACACGGGCATTCTCATCTACGCTCGGCTTCATTTTTCGGCATCGCCTAGTCCTGCTTGCGCTGGCCCACCTAGGCGTACAAAGATGGCCGTGACGTTGTCGCGCGTGCCCCGCCGCAGCGCCTCTCCCACAAGCTGGTCGGCGACGCTGTTGGCGTCGGCCCCGCTCGCCACGTACGCGGTGGCCAGCTCGACAGCCTCGGCGTAAGACATCGTGTCCCACAAGCCGTCACACGCCAAAATCAAAAACGCATCTTCCTTTGCCAGTAGCACTTCAGAGGTGTCGGCGACAGCGATGATGCCTGAAGGTTTGCCGTTCGTGTATTCCTCAAGCTTGAACCCGGCATCTCCCACCGCGCGTGACACGGCAAGACTGCACATGCGCGGGTTGAGACGCGGGTGGCCCACCCTGCAGTTGAAAATGCACCCGCCAGCCTTCTTGACCCGCGTTGCCTCGGCATCGTTGCAGCTGGGATTGTGCTTGACTGTCAACAGCACAGGTTGCCCCGCACGCGCGAGGACCACCTCACAGTCACCAACGTTGCCCACCGTCAGCACCGAGCCCTGGACGACGGCCGCGGCGCACACGCAGCCAGCAGAGCTCATGTCGTTGGTGTTCTGCCCTAAAAACTCGCGCTCGACCTGAGCAAATGCGTCGCTGATCGCCTTGCGTGGAGCCGTCTTAAGGCACTCGTGAGCCAGTGTAATTTTGTGCAGCCGGGAGCGGACGTACTCGGCACACTGGCGACCGCCGTGCCCATCATAGATGCCAAAAAAGCAAACCTCCGGCTCCACGACGGTCACATGCTCGTCCTCCATGCTCGAGCGGATGCCTTGATCGCTTGCCACGCCGACCTCCAGCACCGACTGGTGCTGCATTTCAGTCACCGAAGAAAAGAAAGCACTGCAGAGCGGTGAGTGAGAGGAGCTGTCCGGGATCTCCGGCGTGGTGAAGTCCTGAGCCGGCGTCCGCAACTCTCGAGGGAGCAAGAGGTGGTACGACTCCGCCGGATCACATGTGGAGGAGTTCGTGGATACGTGTTCCGTCTCGGAGTTCAGGTCAAAGCTCTCGTTGTTAAGATAATCGGACGGGAAGCAGCTGGAGCCCCCCGAGACGCGCGACTTTCCGTGCGGTGCTCGACTGTCGTGCATCATGTCAACCGCTAGAACAGTCGCAACGGGTCGATGCACGGGTCGGAGACTCATCACCACACAGAGTGGGCGGAAGGTGCGCTTGCGAGGAAGGGGAAGGGTGAAAGAAAACGCCGAGGGTGGCGGGCTTGATGTTTGCGCGCGCGCTGCAAAGAAGGTGTAGATGGAGGCTTCGGGGTAGGTGGGTGGGTAAGGAGGTCTCCCCGGTTTTTCTTGGAGTAGGACAGGCGGTGATAGCGACAAGCAATGCCCCCTATACGTCCTGAACAGAAACTATCCGGCAGAGACAAACTTAGCATACATAGAGGAGAACTTGAAGAAGACGCAAGGGCGAAGGGGACAAACCCCAAAACAAAGAGAGTTCCCGTCGAAAGCACCCGCACACGCGTGCGCACGGGCAAGAAAGAAAAGACGAGATGCGGTGGTAACGGGGAGAAGACGGGGAAAGAAAGTACAGAGCGAAAGAGGCGAGGGGAGGGGAAGGGCAGAGAGAAGGAAAAAGGAAGAAGAAGAGAATGAAAAGAAAAAGAGGGAAGGTTATTTCACAAAGAAGGGAAGCAAGCCGGCGCAGCGATGTGGAAGACAAGAGGGGGAAAAGACAGGTACGCAAACACACATGCAGGCACAAACACACGGGAAGACACAAGTGGGAATCCCTGTCTCGGCGACGTGGGGAAAGGAGGGAGTGCGGTGACGGAAAGGAAAGGAAGAAAGCCAATGGAGTGAGCACCGGTGGCGTGAAAAGGGGCAGAGATGAAAGAAAAGCTGTGTGCGCGCAGCTTACTGTGGCTGCATGTCACGTGGGACAGGAAAGCAGGGCCGGAGGCGGGAGATGGAGCCGCTAGTGGAGGAGGAAAGCGAACCCAAGAACAAAAGAAAAGGATAGAGAGAAAGGAGTTATGGAGATGGGTAGCGCCGTGATGAAGCTCGACTGTCGCGCGGAGGAGGCGGAACTGAATGCGTTCAAGCAGGGAGGCGCACAGAGCTGACTTTCGCAGTGCGGCGGAGACTCACCCACCGCCTGCAAAGGGCGGAGCATTTGTGAGTGCATGCCGTGGGTGAGAATGCAGGAGGCGCCCTGGGTTTGCCAGCCATATTCGCAAGTTCCCTTTTCAACTCCCGGCATGGCGACATCATTCCCTCAAAGTCCCCTTACGCACAAAAGCACCTCACCTCTCGTACTTCGGCTGCCCCACGTAGCAAACACAACACGCGAACGCCCCTGCGCATGAAAGTCGCCTCCCGCAGTTTCCACGGGAGCACGTCATCGTCGCGCAAGACGAATGGTCGCATCGCGACACGTTTCGACGGCTGCGAAAAGGACGCGAAAGCGATGCAGGCTCTTTTCCTATCGGCATCACTCTCACTGCAGCATCCGCGGTAGCGCACGCATGCATGGTCGCGCATTTTTTATTCGACTCGAGAGATTTCTGTTTCTTTTTTTTTGAGGGGACTGTTGTATGTGTGCGTATGCTTCTTTCGAGTACTGAAGGAAGATGGGTGACAACCAAACAAACGCGAAATAATACTAAAAAAAAGCCTAAGCTCAGACGGGGCGGCAGTGGCACATCGACGGTGCAGAGAGATAGAGAGAAGAGGAAGATTGAGCGACGGTGAAAGAAGAGCAAACCAAAAAAAGGAGGCAAGGGGTGCTAATGACGCTCTTCCTCCTTTTCGAAATTCCTTTTTTTTGTGTGTGTGGGGGCGTTTGCTTCTCCTCCTCATCGTTGATACGGTTATCGGCGTCGTCAGTGTCTGAGGCGATGGCGAAGAGAAGCCTCGAAACCAAATAAAAGACGACAAGAACAAGCGCGAGAAGGAGAGCAAAGCGAAAAAAGAAAAGAGAGAATCAAAGGAAGGAAACACACACACACACACACAAATAAAAAAGGAACACACGCGCAAAAGTGTGCGGAAGCAAATGGAAAAAAAAGCGAGAAGGTTGGATCGCAGTCGTACAGAGATAGAGAAAAAAATAATAATAATAGTAATCAGACATGATATATATGTTCATAACAAGCATCAACGCGCACAAAGAATGCACATCCATGCACTCTATAGGCCCACTACCTGCAGACACACGCACACAGAAAAACATTGCAAACATAGCCGCTTCTGTGCTGCCCTTCCCTCCTCACCCTACCCTCCCCCCGTCCGAAAGCCGCGGACGCAGGTTCAGGGTATTTTTTATCGTCGTGTTTCTACAAGTTGCTTCTGCTTGTGCGTCTTCGACATGTTCATCCGCCGCTGCGTCTCTCTCCCTCGCCTCATCAACAAAGAGAGAAGCTGTGAGAGAGCAAGAAGGAAACTGTGTTCTTCTCGGGCAAGCGAGTCACCAACTCTTCACAGCACAGCTGAGCAGCCATCAAATATACACGCGCATCACTGGAGCAGCCACACTTGCCCGAGGGCTAGAGATCTGTCAAGCAGCTCCCTACCCCCCGTTTTTTCCGAGAAAGGCGGTCTTGCGTTCTCATGGCCATCGAAGTCACCGACGCCATTACTACAAGCGCACATGCATACATGCATGCCCTAAGGCGTTTCACCGCAAATCACAGCCACAATTACGCTGTGCCTGCCAAAATCAAAAAAGAAAACAGGACGAGCACGAGATAGAAAGGCATCCTACACGCGCACACGCAGATGTGCTCGTAAGAGAACCGCAAAGTTATACCCAGCCGCCTCTAATATCCCATCATCATACACACGCAGAGAAAGAGAGAAGGGGGAGGGGGGTGAAAGGAGGAAGTCACAGGGAGCAGAAGAGAGCCATGAAAACAAAAAGAACACGCACAAACACACACAAGAACGAAAAGAGGTACACACGCCCAACCGCTTCACTATTCGTTCACACACGCTCAGGCATATGCGTACACTCTCCTCGCCTTTCATAGGCCGCCCACGTGCGCACGGCTTCTTTCGTGGGCGTCGCATCGCTTTTCCTTTTGCCTCTCTGTCCCTCCCCCAACTCACCACCTCTTCCACCTCGTCATCGCATGAGACACGAAGCGACGGCAAGAGAACAATCAGCGGCGGGAAGAGGGGCGGCAAAGAAAACAAAAACAAAGGAAAGACGTCACAAAAGAGGAAAGAGCAGCGCGCGCGAAAGGAAAGGATGAAGATGACGCAGATACGCACACACACAGACCTACACAGGCATCGAAAAAGAGCTCGCTTCGACGCAGGGAAAAGAGCCATCGCCACCCTTGCTCTATCTCTTTGCATTGCCGTACCTCTCTACAGCCACCCCCCGCTCTCATAACACCAGCCTCCGCTTTCCACTTTCCCTTTACCAACCGTTTGTTATTCACTTTTTTGCCGACATCCTGAGAAATAAACGAAAACTAATCGGGATAACCTGATCAGCAGACGGAAAAGTGGCCAAAAAAAAAAAACACCGGAGAAAGCGTGTTGGCGGGGGAGCGCAAAGGAGGGAGGAGGGAAGAAGAAAGCGGAGCAGTCCGATAGAGGTGTTTGGTGCTTGTGACGGGGGAAGCGGAAAAGGGTACAGCCCGGAAAAGGCTACGGTAGTGGGAAGAACCGAGTGTGGGACCGTAGTCGTTTCTCCTCTGCTTTCTGTGCTCACGCGATGTCTGCCAGCTCGCACCGATCGGCAACAGAAGCTGTCTGGCCATCTGTACCTTCGTTGTTTTTACACTTCTTAACCCCCTTGCCGACCCCACAAAGGCATACTCTATAATATGTCTGTCATTAAAGGATCCTCCACATAGACACAGAGAGCTACAGAGTCTCCGCCCTCGAGGCTTTCCTTCTTCTTCCGTTTGTATCACATGCATCAGGTGGTTTATTAGCTTCTTTGTCTTCCGCTTTGGGGGAGAGAAAGAGGGTTACTTCAAGAAGGCAAGAAGCGAGGTATCCGCAGACGTTCGCGCACGCCTTGTGTGTGTGCGTGTATGTGTGTGTGTGCGTGTTTGTGTGGGTGTGTCTGTGTCGCACGGCACGACTAAGGTTCTTCGGAGAGGTTGCGCGTTGAGGTCGATACAGCCGCTTCAGGCACGAACTCGCGCGTGCTCAGAGGTCCCTCCCGGCGTGTCAGGTGAACCAGCATGGCAGTAACATTATCAGTGCTCCCTTTCGTGAGAGCTGCCTGAGCTAACTCCTCGGCGATGCACTGCGCCGGCACGCCTTCCTGTAATCGTTGGGAGCAAAAGTCCACCACTTCTGCGTATGTCATGACATCCCAGAGTCCGTCGCAGCCGATCACGAGAAACTCATCCTCATCCGTCAGTCGGGTAACCGACGTCTCCGGAACAGCGATCACTCCGGAGGGCTTGCCATCCGTGTACTTGGCAAGCTTGAAGCCTGCATCTCCGATGGCGCGTGTCACGGCAAGACTAACGACCGCCGGGTTGTAGTTCGGATGTCCGACGCGATTGTGGCACACCTTGCCCCCTACAGACCGAATTCGCTCCTCCTCGCTCGGGTTACTGGCGATGTTGTGTCGCACGGTGAGAACTACTGGCTTTGCGTTGTGCGAAAGCACAACTTCGGCGTCGCCTACGTTTCCTACTACAAGCTTGTCATCTATGATCAAAGCAACCGCGCAGACGCTGCCAGACTCGTTTGTCTCCGCCTCGGAGCGGGCGAGGAAGGCTCGGTCAGCCTCTACTATGCCATCGACGATGGCCTTCTCGGGATTAGTCTTCACCTCTGGATGGCCGAGGATGAGCCCGTGCAATTGGTCGCGGAGGTACTCCGCACATTGGGTGCCGCCGTGACCGTCGTAGACGCCGAAAAACGGAATCCCCTCGGACAGCATCGTATGCTGATCCTCCATCGTCTTGCGGGTGCCCTGCTCAGCGGTCGCGCCGTAGTCGACGACAACGAAGGCAGTCTTGCGCAAGCTACTGTGGCGGCAAAGGGGGTGCAGCGTCGTCGAGTTCTGCCGCGACGGCGCTGCGGAGCTCATATTGGAAGGAACGACCACGTGGTTAGCTTGATGGCCCTTGCCGTGACTGCCGTCGCAGGCCGACTGCGGTGCGGATGCATCCTCTACGCCTGTAGAAGGGGGCGGCGCTTGCGGGGGTAGGCCAGTCTTTGCTGGGTCGCGCGGTCTCGTCGGTGAGCTCGCTGGCAGTGGCGAGAGAAAATGTGGGTGTTTGCCCACGGATGTACTACTGCTCGTAGAGCTGCTCTTGTTCACGGGAACTGTCGGCGGTTTCTGCTTCGGACGCAGGATAGACTTCTTCTTCGCAGAAGTGAAGGCTGTTGTCGCGCCGGCGGAGGTTGGCGACTTGGGCGAGTGAGGTGAGTCGGGTTTCCGCGTCGCTGTCGCGTCGCTCTTCTTCTCTGCCGGCATTCTTAGGCACGTCGTTGGTACGACAGAGAGCAAATATTAAAAAGGACGTCACCTAGAGGACGTATGGATGTCGCACAGAGAGACGCAAAACTGTTCCAGCGAAGAAGGAAGGAAAAGAAGGAGACGACGCTGCGGAGAAGAGATTACGAGGACAACAACGGAGACACACAACGAAGAACAAAAAAGAGCGGTGTAATAGAGGTAGAGCTTTATATGTATATGCGTGTCTGAGTGGGTTTTGGAGGGAGGGAAAGAGGGTTCGAGTAGAACGCGGGCGAAGAGTCGAGCAAATAGGAAGAAGCGGCAACACAGAAAACGAAAAAAAGTAACAAAACACCACCAGCTAGCAGCCAAGGACAGACGACGGTGCCCAACGCAGAGCTGGGAGAGAGAAAGAGGCAGAGGCGGCGAAGAGCGAAAACAGAAGTACGAAACAGTCCGAGCGGCACGCGGTCACGGGAAACAAAATCCGCAAGACCCACTGCCCAGTAAGACACCCTTCGCCGCGTGCTGCTGTGCGATAGTCAAGTCCCTAGAAGGAGGGGTCGATGGCTGCGTGGGGTGATAGAGAAATGAGAAACGCAGCCAGACAGACAGAAACAAGGCGGTGGAGGGTGACGCGACAGAGCGAACGCGGTTGCCACCAAGTGAAACACGCGAGAGAGGGACCGAGGCACTGAAGGAGACTGATGGAGAAAGAAAAACAAAGCAGCGTGCGCTGCTAGTTTCTCGTGAGTAAATGGATGTGCGGCGGCAGGATGGAACGAGGCGATGTGCGGGACGTGCTCTCGCTTCGGTTTTCCTTCTTTCTTACGCTGTGGTTGTTGTTGTTGCTGACGTCCCTGCCAGCACTGCTCACCTTCGTGCTGCTCACGTCGTGCGTGAAGATCTCGATTGCCAAATTAATGTCGATGAAGGAATGGTGATGGGAGACAGAGAGGATGGGAAGAGATGCGTGTCGCTTTTTCTATCGTTTTGCTTGCCGTACATGGGTCGTGAAGAGACGGCCTGGCTCAGTGCGCCCCCTCCCTTTTTTGTTCGTGGGAAAAGGGGGTTCGCTGCTCCACCTTTTCCGGATACACGCGCTCAGAGGACGGCGACGTCACAAGACAGCTTCTACGTTCTTATTTTTTGTTGGTGTTCGGCGAGATCTCTGCGTCCTCTTGTCCTTCGCTTCGCTTTCTTCGTTCGCGCTGTTGCGAGGGTCCTTCTCTGACACCGACCGTGGGCTGGCGAGTTTGTGAGACGGTGAACACAGGGTGGAAAAGGGAGTAGGCCAAGAGCAGTGGCCAACTGCAAAGGCGGCTGCAGCCACTCTGGATTCACAGACACACACACGCACACGCTCGCCCGCAGCAGCGATGATGGTAAAGTCGGGAAATACAAATGAGAAGCAAAAGGTGAGAGGGGAATATGATGGAGGCGTAAAATGGTGTGCGTACGTGTGCACACATCTTAAACGTGTCACAACTCGGCAGAGGGCGGGAGCAAGAGTACAGAAGCAGAAAAGCAGAACGCGGCACTCGTGTGGGAAACAGAGGCAAGGGACATTGTGGTGGTGGACAATGAAGCGACAGACGACATCTTTCCCGCATGGAGACGGCACAACGACCCAAAGGTACTTCTCCCTGCGGGAGAAAGGGAGGGATGATGAGCGCACACGCGGTTTTGGCTCGATCGTTTCACCGAGCACTTCGATAGACGGGATGCATTTAGTCACGCTTCTGCCGACTTTTCGAGTCCCCCACACCGCCACTACAGTTCCATTGCAGTGCCCATCCAGCTTGACTTCCCTCGCGTTCACCGCGAGGGGGGAGGGGCAGACATCTACACACACGCACTCACATGCGCAGTCCGCTACGCCGGTACCACAATCACACATACGCCCTTTTGCATGTATTTTCTTTTGCTTCGCTTTTTCCTTGGAGCTTCTTTCCTCGAGTGCGATCGTGTGGAGGACTCCAATAGAAAGGTGGATGTGCTGCGTAGAGGCAACAGCCCACAAATTCTTCACGTGTTCGACACTACGCGAGGCACATGAACACGTACACGCAGACACAAACATAGACTGAGAGGCATGATGCAAGCTCTGCCAGGTCCTCCCGACCCACTCGGCCTCCAGCCGCGCGACCATACCATGTTGCCGAAAGGAAAACTCTGACACCTCACCTCTGGCCACCAAGGAACAAAAAAGGTAACAGGCGTGAAGCAAAAAAAAAGCATCGCACGCGCAAGGCAGTGACGCGAACCGGCAGCGCCGCAATGAAGCCACGTGAGTGTGTGAGTTTGGGGGAGGGGGGAGGGCGAAGCGAGGAATGATAGAGGAGAGGCGACGAGAGAAAGAGCAGCACAGGACGGAAGCAAAGAGGAGCCACAGTAACGACACGCACACGCATACGCATACGCACACACACACACACATGAAGAGATGAGCCTCACACCACCACCAAAGCCCAACTCGCGTGACAGAAAAAGGAAAGAGGGTCATCAACAAGTAAAGGAGACTGATGGGAATGCGTGCCCGCGCAGGCATGTGTGCAGTAGTGTTCTCCTGTGTCTGGAGGAAAACCACGGCCCATAGGTCACGGAAGGCGAAGGAGCGACGAGAAAACCAAAAGAGGACGCATGCGTGATCGTCCGCATTCGCTGGAACGCGGCGCTGTTGCTAGGAGGAGGGAGAGAGAAACCCATACCGGCAAGCACTTCACATGCGTGACTCGAGGATACGTGCACACAACTCCACACACGGCTCAGGCGGCATGCTGCAGTGCAAGTCCATCTCCTCCCAGCAGCTATTGAAGTAGGCGCTAACTGCCGCCTCCTCGAACGCGCTGGGAATTACTCGCAACACGTCGATCAAATCACGAGTGGGGCACGCCTGTAGCACGACAGAGCTGGCGCCAAGGATCGCTGTGCACTTGAGGGCGTAGATGCGAAGAAGGTAGCACCACTCGGTGAAGACGCGCTGGCGGATCGATGGATCGCTTTGGGCAGTCAAGTAGAGGGTGCGAGCCCCAATCGGGTAACGGGCGGAGCGGAAGATGTCGGTGAAATGGCACCCTTTGTACTCTTTGAATACTTGCTTTGCGGGTGTCGAAGGGTTGGTGGTGGTTGCTGCGGCCTCCAGTTCAGCGCGCACGCCCGCTTGCACCGTCTGCTGCAGCTCTATGCACGCCAGCCGGGTTCGCTTCAGCTCTTCCAAATACTGACTTACGTAGGCCCACAAATCATTACGCACCACGTTGTCGTCGGCCTCGCCAAGATCAAAGGCGGCAATGAACTCGATCAACACGCACGCGTACGGAATCAGCAACAGCGTCTCCAGCACAGCGTTTTTGGAGGTCGCGATGAAGGCCGGTGACGCTGCAACAGCAGCTGTGGAGGAGCACCTGCTCTTCAGAGCGCCGTCGCCCGCCGAGGCGTCCGTGCCAGCAGCGGTTGTAAGCGACGCGGGCTCCGTGTGAGAAGCGACGTCATGCGAGCCCACCATTCCGTGCTCGTGCGATGTAGCCATGACCGACTTGAGAAACCGCACTGCGCGGGCGTCTCGGGTGACGAGAAAATAGAAGCTCACACCAAGCAACACGTGGCGCATGGCGCCCGACACTTCGAGGCAAACGTTCCGGTCCGCCTCGCACGTGCTGAGGAGGAGCTGAAGCTTACCCAGGAGGCCGTGCGTGAGGCAGCGGAAGATGGTGGAGCGGATCTGCAGCATTATCGCACTCGCCAACTGCACCGATGTGGCGGACAGTCTGGATAGGGACACTTGCACCGGGGTGTTGCGCGCCGCCGGCGTCTGATGCAGCTCCACCCAGCCAGCGGTACGCTTAAAGTGCACCACGTCCACGACGCCGGCCTGCTGAATCTCATGCACCAGGCCTACCACAAACGGATTGTCGTGCCGGGCCTCCGTTGGGATCCATTGATACAGCCTTTCTGCGTAGTTCACGGCGTCCTTGGAAGACGGCGCGCCGGGGACGCTGGGCAGCCTGTCCAACGCATCCATCGTCGCCAAGGACGGCGCAGCCCAGACAAAGTCGTAGCACACCCGCAGTACCTCATCGACGTAGTCGTTGCGGAGCATGCGCATGGTGATGTTGGTCGACTCCACGAGCTCATTCAAAACTTTGCACGCCAGCTCCAGCAAGTGAGCGTGATCCTTACATGCGAGTAGCATGCCCTTAAGCGCTAAGTAGACAAGGAGTCGATAGTCAAAGCGGTCAGACTCGTAGCCGCCAGACATCGTTGGCGACACCAGATCCGCGTCCCCAGGCACGTGCGTCAGCAGTGTCGTCAGCATCGGTCGCACCATGCCATTGAACAGCGAGCTCCGCACCTCCGCATCGAACAGGCCCGCGTACTGCGCCAGCAACGCCCATATCGACGAAAGGGCATGTGCTCGCACCCGGACGGAGCTGTGCACGACGACGATCGGCACCATTCCCTCGAACAGCGACATCCATAGGTGGTACTTCGTCTTGCTGGTAAAGGTCATGGGCTTCTGGAGAAGCGCGTCCAGCGTCAGGGGCTCCGCGGCGAGCGTCACCCGCGACAGGGGCTTGCCCAGCACGTGAGACGCTGCCAGCTCCTGCTCCACTGTGAGATAGCGCGTGGCCCACCGCGTAACGGCGTCTGCCGTCCGTACTTCCAGTGGAGGGGCCTCCAGCCCGTATTGCAGCCAGTGGCCACACGCGACAAGGTACGAAATGGCGCGCAGCGGCATGCTCTCCTCCACGCCGGAGCAGGCAAATGTTGTCAAGCAGAAGATCAAGTCGCTAAAGCAGTCCTTCACGTAGCTGATGTGCCGCAGTATCACATCCTCGCAGATGGACCAGGCGGACGGCGCCACCTCTGGAATGGCCGCGGCGTGGCTGAGGCACGAGAAGACGACGTTCCAGCCACTCGCCAAGTGTTCGGCGCGAAAGTCGATCACCTCGGAGAGAATCATCATCACCTTCTGCCGGCAGGCGACGTTTTGATTTGACATGAGAATCAACTCGAACGGCTTCAGCACCTCCTTCTGGAAAGAATAGTTGAGCAGCTCCTCGCGCATGAGGTAAGTCAGCGCGACGAGCCGCAGGCCATCCAAGGAGGACAAGGCAATCTCGCTGCTGCTGCGGCAACCGGCTAGCGTGAACACCTCACTCGCATGCGCCCACAAGTCGCGCCACTGCAGCCGGCTCAAGAAAGAGGCACAAATGCTGACAAAGTCGAACAGTTTAGTCAGCGAGAAGGTGCGGGTGTACTGTAGCTCCATCTCGCACACCTTCACCAAGCCGCTGGTCATCTCCAGCTGCACTCGCGGTGGGTACTGCGTGGCGTCGAAGAGGCGATCAAGCCACAGATCTACGTGACATGTTGGGACAGAGCGAAGTCCCCAAAGTATAGCTTTTCGGTTGTCGCGAGAGGCGCGGTCGACGATGCTGGCAGGTACATCGTTGAGAGCACCGAACCACAGATCCGCGCGCTGCTGCTGCTGCTGCTCCGGCGCCATCGCTGCGGAGGAGACGCTTCTTGTGTTATTGTTGCTCGCATCGAGCCCAGTGGAAGCCAAAGAAGCTGCCGACTTTGCCGCGGAATCCGGCGACTTTGGAAGTACCAGACTAGTTTCTTTTGACACCGGTGTCGTGTCCAGCAGACGGCGCGCCTGGCGCTGCCACATACCCTCTATGCCGTTCGCCAAGGCATCTACGAGCGACATCGCCTTGTACGCTACCTGCCACCCACGCGCGTTGAAGGAAGAACCGCATTGCATGAACAGGTTGAAAAATGTCGAGAGCACCTGCAAACGCGTAAAGGGGATCGTCGACTTTATCATCACACGGGAGCTAGGCACTGCCTTCAGGACGACAACGGAGGTCAGACGAGTCATCTCGAACATGTGCTCCAGCAGCTTCTCCGTGTGGGAAACGTTGCCGAACGCGCAGCAGACGCGCACGGTGTTCTGCAAACCGAGGAGAATGGTGCTGAAATAGCCAGCGCTTTGCGTGTCCTCCAAGTAGGCGGTCACCGCCTCGTACTCCGCCCCCGCCTCCAGCTCGTTCCCGGGCGGTGACGGCGACGAGAAGGACTGCGGTAGAACGTATTTCTCCGAATCCTCCAGCAGCTGTTGCAGAGCCAGCACGACAATGTGACACACCACATCTACCGACACCTCCCACATGGGAAGGGCGTTCTCAATGCTCGTCGCCGTTAAGAACATCGCATGATGCGCCGCGTCGTTGGTGGAAGCCTCTTGTAGCGCATTCATCACCTCTTTCAACGTCGCACGCAACTCCTGCTGGTACATCTCCTCTCGCTTGCGCCGGGCTGAGTTGAACAGCGCGTTGCCGGCGGCATCCATTGGTAGCAAGACTTTGTCCGTGATGGCTGCCGCAATAGGAGAGAGGTGGCGCAGCAAGGGAATAGAGTCCAGCAGGTTCGTCGTCAACTTACTGCTACGTCTGCCTCCGGCAAATCCGCCCGCCGCGGCCGCGGCCGACGCGTGCACCGACGGCTGCGTGCCGCACTTCGGCGACGGCCGCAGCACGATCTCCTCCCCGCTGATGCGGTCGTAGATGCCACCGAGTATGGACGGGTCGATGTCGTTGCCCTCGTCGATGCCTCTGTTATTCTGCAGAAAGCCCTCCTTCGTCATCTTGTTTTTGATGTGCGGACTGTGGGCGTCGGTGTTGAGCATGCAGATGGAGAAAGATAGAATGAAGGCGGTGTCTGCAGAGCCGAAGATGCCGGGGTTTTGACGGCAGTACTGCGCCGCGAACAGCTCCATTGTTTTGTCCACGACCTGCGCCTCGCCCAAGAGCTTGAAGCCGCCGAGGAAGAGACGCAGTGCCTCGTCCAGCGTCTTGCCGGTAAAGTCGTGTAGCCCAATCCACTCCTCGAACACGACACGCGACGACGGACGTCGAAAGCACTTGGCAAAGTAGTCGCCCAGCACCATCTTGTCAAGGTAGTCCTCCTTGACACGCAGAAACGCTGCCACCTTCCTAGCAGAGAGAAGCATGGCGTCATCCACGTCACTCGTGATGGCTGCCGTAGGCGTCGCTGCCGCTTCCACAGGGGCGGGGGATGCGGCGGCAGCATCAACGTCACCGTCTCCCGGCACCTGCTCCGTCCTTCTTGAAACCGCATTAGAATCTGATGGCGCCTCTGCATCGTCATTGCGAAGCCCATCCGAGGTGCTTGCGTTGGTGGTGCCCGTGGCTGTGGTGGGGATAGCGGCAGCCCCTGCTCTGTCGTTCAGTGAACCTTGCGCCCCCACAGTCGTCGGTGGCTCCGGTGTTGCACTGACCGCCTGACCGGCGCTCTCGAGGATCAGCACTGAGTTTTCCAAGTATTCGATGGCCGCATCTGGGGCTGCCTTCTGATTGAACAAATCGAGGAATTTCTTGAACGCATCCTTGTACCGTCGGGCCTGCAGGAAAGCGTCGACGTTCGCGGCCGCGGCGAGACCACCGTTGCTGCCGACGCCACTCATCGATGAGCCCATCACCTCGACGCCACACAGCAATGCGTGCGTCCTACCGTGCCGCAGTCCGTCCTCACTCAGGTCGTGCACGAACGGCGAACAGCCGGCAAGCTCGTGGGGTACTGTATCTGCCGTCGCGCCGTCTCGACACGCAGCCCCATTGCTGGGTGTACCGGCGTGACCGTCTTCCTCCTGATCGCATTCAAAGCGCTCGATCCACTGAATATTTGAGTCGGAGACCTGCAACAGGCTTACAAGTGCCTTGCGGCGAAGTGGTTCTGGCACGTCGTACTCCAGCCGCACTGTCAGAACCCTCTTCAGCTCAGCGAAGAGATCGCTGTTGCACACCTGCTGTGCCGGAGGCATGGCGAGCGCGCCGAGGTAGTGGATCATCATCTCGAAAAAACTCTGCGAGTGCGTGTTGCAGTCGTAGTTCAGGAAGAGCCCAAGCAGGAGCTGCGGCTCCTCGATGTACGACCCGAAGGCCTCAAGCACGAGTAGCTTGTGCTCCAAGGAGGTGAAAGAGGAGTCTAGAACACGGAAGTACACGTGACGGAAGACCGTGCTCGTCTCACTTACCATCTGCGGACCAAAGCGCAGGCAGCAGCTTAAGAGTACATTGATGGAAAGCCGAAAGATGTCCAGGTCCGCCGAGATGGACGTGCGAATTGCAGCAGGCACGACAACCTGACGCAGCAGCTGGACAATATCTGGACTCTTGCGGAACTGCGGGCCGCCGTTCACAATACTGTACAAGAGAAAACTCAGAGCCGTCACCAGAATGTGCTCATTCAGCGACGCGGCAGAAAAGCTCGTAGTGGAGGCACCCTCTTCTGTGGCGTTGCCGGAGGTTCTGCGAGGAGCCGCCGGTGCCGCACCGTCACCGCCACCGCCACCGCCAGCGCAGTTGACCGGAGCGTCGCGATGATACTCGCTCGCCGACGCCGCCGCGACGCCCACATCAAGTCCGCCGCCGCTCCCTGACAAGATAGACGAAATGCAGGAAAGCGGCGTCAGGCGAGCGATGTGGCCGCACAACTCTAGCAGCAGAAGCATGTCCGTCACCCCACGGAGCCGTCGAGGTGGCGACGCCGCCGTAAGCGCGGCAGCGGTCGTCGTTTCCGCTCGGTCACACACAGGCGGAACCCCAAGTGGGGCCGCAGCAGCAGCGATAGTGGAGGATGTGGTCGAAGGCGGTTTCTCTGCCGTCAGTTCACGTGCTTTGTCTGGTGTTTCCCCGTTATCTGTCTCTGTGCGCTCGAGAGGCGGGTCGACGAAGGATGGACCCGTCGGCTTGCCTGCCGAAATCGAGGTCACCGCAGTTGGCAAAGGCATGAGCGGTGTGCCGGTTGAAGAGCTCGACGCAGAGTGCGATGTGGTGGTTTGCTCCTTCGAGCAGCCACCCGCACCGCTCCTGTCGTCACCGTCAGAGACTCCCTGCTCGACATACTTGGACAAGGCGCGCGTTATCGCATGCAGCGCCTTCTGCGCCTCGTCTATGAGGATGGGCGACACCCCCGCTGATCGGGAGCAGAGCTCAAGCAGGGCGCGGAACACGCTTACTAGGCGACCGTCGTGCACAGACAGTTGCAGTGGCTGAAACGCAGAGGGCTGAGTGTTGGTGCTTGCCTTTCGACTGAGGCGGGGTGCAGCAGCAGCCTTGAGGGCGACAATCATCACAAAGTACAGCCGGTCACTCGACTCCTTCGACTGCACTGTGTCCACCGCCGCCAAGACCGCGTCTACGAGGCAGTCACGCACGTTTTGGCTCAGCCCCACAGTGTCTGCAGGCACGGATGTGATTTCGCTAGATACCGCGTCCGGCGCGCCAGCGCAACTTGGCGACGAAGGACGCTTCTTTCCACCCAGCAGCTTTGAAAAAAACACTTTGGCCCCTCTTGCAGTCGACTCGGGTACCGCGAACGTGGGGGCCGGCGCCACCAACTCCGATGGCAGAACTCCACTTGTCAAAACGACTGCGGCCAACTCAAGCGCTGCTGTCAGAATGCGCACCGAGTTGCGAGCAAGGCCTCCATTTTCGCCCATGATCGCCATACGGCAGGCGTACGCCAGTTTGCTGAGCTCCTCGTCATTACACAAGAACCGCTGTAGCGGACTGCAGGCAGTGGTGGTCGTAGGTACAGACGTCGAGGAGCTGGAAGGGGCAGACAGCAACGCTGCAACGGATTGTGTCGCCTCTGTGGCCTCTAGGCTTGTTGTACTGACCACCGCGGCCGCCTCCGTCCGCTCGCCACCTGTGGGAGACGGCTTTGCACCAGACGACTGCAGCGCCGACGCGCTACAGGACGGCGCGGCAGCGGAAGGCATTGGCAAGGACGCGTTTGCCCCCTGGGACGGTGCCGACTGCGCCGAGAGTTGGTCCTGGTGCTGACGAGACTCCTGTGCGAGGCGCTTCAGCGTCTTGCTAACAGCGGACAGTATTGTTCGTTCCCTCGTGTCGCTCTTCATCTCCGCCAGAAGGTGCGCACACGCGTCCACTATCTCTTCAATGCCCTTCTCCATGTCTACCAGTGGCAAAGCAGTAAAAGGATAGGCCGGCTGAATCCCAGACGCAGTGAGAGAATCCGGAAAAAGACCAGAGGGGAACGCAAACGCACGTGCCGCCACAAGATAGGGGAAAAAACTTGCGAGCCAAGAGAGGCGCGCGTTTGACACGCGGGCTGACTTCAGTTGCGGTGGGTGAAAGAACGGTGGAGAGTGTTGTCCGAGGGATGGAAGGGGCGCAAGCACTACTCTCACAGAAAGGCAAAACGGAAGAAAAAAGCAAGGGCGAGCACCTCCACAAACACAAGTGCTGGAGAGGGGGTGGGAAAGGGGTCACACCTGGCCGTTTCCCCGAAGACGACAGAACAGGAAGAAGAGAGAGTGATCGGGTGAGTCAGGCGGCGAGGAGTGAAGGCGTCCAAGACACAGAGGGCACCGATAGAGAGGAGTAGCAGTGCACAGCTACGGGCGAGAGGGTCTTCATGCGAAGACGGCGACGGGGCAAGACGAAGAGATACATATGAAGGTTCGAGAGTGGAGCGAGCAGCGACTAGCACACAACTGCTGCGCAAAATGACGAGTTCGGCAGCTGCAGGAGGAAAGTGAAATTGTTATTTTCGTTCAGAAAAGAAACATGTGTCGTGGCAGTGGATGTGCGCGCGCGTGTGTGTGTGAATCAGGAGAAGTGTACGTATGGGAGAAGAATGTTGGCAAAGCGGGTTGAAGAGCAGGAGTTTGGGTATTGCGTATGCACGGCAACGTAAGACAGACACATGTCCGACCCATAGAACCGTACACGGAGATAGTTGTGTAACGGAGGAGATACGAAGAGACGTAAAGCGAAGATTATTTCCACTCATATGTGAGTGTGTGTGTATGCGATTGTCAAAGAAGGTGCAGGAGAGAGGGTGAAAGCAACAGTTGGTGGGCGAGTGCAAGTTGAAGAAGTGGCGCACGTCTATATATACGTATACGTATATAGGTGTGCATACGCATACATCCATACAGAGGCGTGGCGGCATTTCCATGTGCTCCTTTCTGACCCAAAGTGAGAAGGGAGGACAGCAAGAGGAGGAAAATGGTTACGAAGCACTGCGTCGCCGAATGCTCTGAAAGCCAAATATTAGGCGCAGACGCGCTTCGCTGTTCCAGTGAAGACTCCCTCGCGTTTCCTCGTCGCCGTTACCGCACTCCTCCCTCCCTCTTTACTGGCACCTTTCTCGCCAGCTTACAACACGACAACTCATCTTGCTAATGTGTGCTCTATGCTGCCGCCGGAGTGCCACTGGTGAATGTGAGGAACACGGAGAGAAGGCACACCCACGTGTAGCCTCTTACGTCAGGTTCCACGTAGCACGTCCGCTTTTCAACGTTTTGCCTTCGGCGCTGTGATCTGGTAGATCCTGCGAAGGCGAAAGGGAGTAGCGGCAGACTCATGAAACAAGATTCACGACAAGAAAAGAACTCCTATCCATCCGTGAAAGGCGCAGCCCTCGACCTCTTCGAAGACCCAGGGCTTTCGCCATGATTGTTCATCTTTTTGTTGCTGTGCTACTGCTTGATGAGGGGATCTTTCGACATGAACTCTCGTGATGCTCTCCCCCTCTATTTCGCCTATCCAGAAAAAAAAAAAAAACATCAAGACCAGCAGTGCTTCTCCTCTTTTCGGTCGACTGGCGCCGCCTATGCTGAGCAGCATCATCGTACAAAACCCACACGCACGAGGAGATAGAGTGAAAGAGGGGATGCTTCTTGGAGATACGAAAACGAGGGCGAACAAAAGACGAGGCGCGCTATCCTTTCAAGGTGCCTCTCCTCTCATTCCTTTTCGCAGGAAAGAACCACCACACGCACACACACACACATACAGACCTCCTCGAAGCTCTTACACGACGGGCCAGAGGCTCAAACGCTATTGCATCATGGGCTTCAGCTCATCGCGAAAGGCATCCAACGCACCGGCTGAGTTGCCCATGGTATCCTTGGACTTGGAAAGCGCGGCCATGGTCCGTTTCAGCAGCCGTCTAAGGTCATGATTGAGATCCTCAGACTTGTTCAGTTTTTTTTGCCACTCCTTCTCCACCTCGTCCAGCTGAGCATCCTTCTTGCGGATGGTGGCCACTGCGTCGCGCAGCTGACCTTCCGTATCTATGATTTGAGCAAAGAGGCTGCTCTTGTCATCACCTGACTCCGCCATGGCACTTTGCAGCCGCTTGATCTTGTCGAGCTCCTTTTGCAGCCGGAACACCTCCGCGTCAGAGTCGGCGCGCAGTCTCAGCGCGCTCTCCTCGCCCTCACGAGCCTCTTGAACCATGGCTGACATTTCCTCCAGACGTTCCAACGCATCGGAAACCTCTTTGCCCTTGCCTTCCAGTTCCTGCTCCATCTCGCGCATCTGCGCCTCGTGCTCGTCAATCATGCTCTCCATGTCGTCTTTGAGAGCCTCGTTTTCAGCAGTCTTGTCCCGCAGTGCAGCTTCCGCGTCCAGGAGCAACTTGCGCAGACGAGCCAGCTCGTCCTGAAGTCCATCGTGTAGAGTGTTGTCCTGATCCGTCTGATCTCGTAGACGATTAATCTGGTCTCGTAGCACACCCACTTGTTTCTCGTGTTCGTCGTTCTCGCCGCGGCGTGCCTCCTGCAGCTCGAACAGCTCCTGTTCACGCGCCGCAAGACGCTGAAGCAGTTCCTTTTCATTCTCATGGCTCTGACTATTGGCGAAGTCGTCCAGATCCTTGATAACTTGATTGTACTGATCTGTCTTTTCCTTCAGCTCCTCAAGCAGGTCCTGAATTCGATTGTTCAGTGCGTCGAGGTCCAACGTCATTCTTTCGACCTCCCTCGCCTTTTCGGCGGCCCTGTACTCAGCGGCGCGTAGATCATATCGCAGGTCGTTCACTTCCTTCTGCACCGCACCCAGCTCCGTCTCGGTGATCTCCTTCTCCTTTTGCAGCTGTTTCAGTTCATCCTCGAGGTTTTCTCGCATCTCCTCACAAACCTTCGTGTCCTTCAGTGCAATGCGAAGCTCCTCGAGCTCGCTCTCCTTGGCTTCCAGCTGCTCCATAGCAGCCTTCTCTGTGTCGCGCGCCGCCGCCAACACTTCGGCAAAGGCCTCTAGCTTCGCCACGCCTTCGGCGCTCACAGCATCTGCGTCGCCAAAAAGCCTGCATGCTTCGTCCAACTTGTCCGTAAGCAAATCCAGTTCACCCTGGAGACGCTCCACCTCCTCCTGAGCCTCCCCAAGGTCGTTCTTCCAGCGCTCCTCCTCATTCTTGAACAGTTTCCGCAGCTGCTCCAGCTCACGCTCCCTCTCCTCTGCGAGATCCCGCCACGACTGTTCGGCGTCACGTGACTCCTCTAGAGCCTTCAAAAGTGCCTCAAGATGAGAGAACACAGCTTCGCTGGAGGGGTCCCTGACTGCATCGGGATCCATCGCATCCCGAATCCGTTCACCCAACGCACTCAGCTCCATCACCATTTGAGCATTCAAGTCCCGCTGTTCCTTTAGCTCATCCAGCTTCACACAGAACAAGGGCTCCCGTTCAATGGTGACAGGTGACACCGGCACGTCTACACCGGCCACGTCAACCTTTTCGCTCAGCTCCTCACCAAAAAACCTACCTTCAGCTTCCCGGCAGGCGATAGCATCGAGGCGTCTCCTTCGGAAAGCCCGAACTTCAGCGACCAGCTTCTCGTTCGTCAGACTCAGAGCCGACAACTCAGCAGCCACCTTCGCCCGATCCTTTTCCATCGTCCGCAGAGCCGCCTCCGACGCCCGCTCAGCCTCCGCCAATTGACCCCGCACATCTTCGCTCTCGTTTCGCGCCTCTGCCAACAAACCAACCGCCTCCTCCAGCTTTTCGAGAAGATCTCCGCACTCGTCACCCTTCTCGCTGAGCTGTCGTCCAAGATCTTCAACGTCGAATCCTCGACTCTCCGCCTCAGCCCTGACTGCACAAAATTCCTCCAGCGTCACAGCGTACAGCGGCTCGTCGGCGATCTGCTGCGGCTCCAGCGCGCGCTCCGCCGCCTCGCCCGCGGGCACAGGCCTTGCCGGCACGGGCAGCGTGCCGTCCGCGTCGCGGGCCTCCAGCGCCGCGTTGCGCCTCGCGCGGAAGGCGGCCACCTCCTTCGCAAGCCTCTCCGCCTCCGCCCGCTCCTCGTGCAGTTTCTCAGCAACCCTGGCGGCATCCTCCTCCTTAGTGGCGAGTGCGAGCTGAAGGTCGCTGATCGCGTCCTTGGCCTCATCAAGCCCATCCTTTGGCGCCAACCGCTTCGCATACAGGGCCCACACGTTGGGATAGTGGTATTCCTCCACAAGCTTCGCAATATCGTCGCAGCTGATGTCACTGTTGTGCGTCACACTCACGCTCGCTTGCAGACTCCCCAGCGCAAACGCGATCTCAGAGAGGTCATCGCGACAGACGCGGCATGCAGCGCACACATCCGTCACAAATGCGTCGGAAGCGCGTGCGGCTTCT